>NC_081446.1:9973088-10037285 GCF_007210705.1 Tigriopus californicus
ATCCTTTTCAAAAAGGAACACTCAGTTCAACCAAAAAAGTTCCATGTCAGGAGGGGACAAACAACCGTGTTTCAAAGAGTTTTGTGTTCCCAACCACTCAAGTAGCTGCTTGTGCTCCACCACCACCACTACCACCACCACCGCCATTTCATCCGTCTTTGAGAACAAGCTCCTCTTTGGGCTGCAGAAGCGATCGCCTCGGTTCCTCTCCTCCTCGTTCGCAACAACAAGAGGGAACTATCAATTTTGAGATTGATGATGTACATTCAACTTACGATGAGGGAGAAGCCTTGAGAAGAGGCAAGATTGCTTCTTCTCGTGGCCCAAGGGAGAATTCAAGTTTCGAAAAATGTCAAGGAAACTCATCTCATTCCAATTTCCTCGCCCATACCATGGAGCTGAATGGAACGGAAAGGGAAAACAGTCCCTCTAACAGACATGTTTCACGGTTGGATTCAAGTGGCCTTCCTGAGCTGCCATCTCAACTTAGTCAAACGAAAAATTCCTCAGTACTGCGCATTGACTGTCAGTACGCAAAAGGGAACGACGTCGACAACACCGACAACGTCGACGATGATGATGACAGCCACTACGACTCCCACAATCCGTTTCACTCCAATTCGGTCTCCTTGGTCTCTTTGAATCCGACCAGTTGTGAAAGCCAGGAGGGACGAAGGAATGCCATTTCAAAGGGACTAGTCAAATCTGCCGAGGAAAGGAAGAAAATTGCTTCAATCCTCGTCGCAGTAGAGCGCAAATCCGATCCAGAGGAAAATTCTACCACGCTTCCAAAGTACCAGGGCTCCTCTTCCTCCTCCTTCATAGAGAGATTTGGTGGCCAAACTTTGAGGCAGCAGACTCAGAGTCATGGAACACCACGCTGTGGCCTTCCTCGACTCTTAGGGAGCATGGAACAAGTTGAGACAGACAGAAAGACGGAGGAAACTGATGTCCTCAGATCTGCAACACGCCACTCTGGTATGGAGATGTCGGACAGCCAGTCATCATCGTCATATTCTTCCTCCTTGTCATCTGAAAATTATCCCTCGGCAGCCGAGCTGATTCAAAAGCGAAGAAATGTTAAAGGCTTTACAGGAAGAAGATTGAGTTGGTGGAGAAAGAAGATGGAACGGAGGAGATGGAGAGCAAATGGAAAAAATCCTCCCAAGGATCATGATGATGATGATGATGATGATGTTCAAGATGATGATGACAACGGCGACGACGACGACAGGAACGGCGGCGGGGAGAAGAGTCAGGACAACAACGATAAAAGAATCACTGATTCTGTCACGTTCCCTTTGTCATCTCGAAATGTGATGAAGCGCCGGGAAAATATGGGGGGGATCTTTCTTCATCAGTCCAAACTGTCCAAGCTGGATGTCGTCACGTCTCGAGGCGGAAGAGCTTTATCTCCTTCCATTTCGTCTGCTTCTTTCAGTTACATGAATGACCAGATCAACGAGATGGGAAATGGAACCAGAAGTCCTTTGAGTTTGTTAGCGGTTTCGAAGACCGGGAATAATGGCAATCGAAAAGGTTCATTATCATCGTCATCATTGGTTTCTTGCCAGGGAATTGGGGATTTGGCAATTTCATCGAGGTCCTCGGAGTCCTCGGTCCCGATATTGATGAAACAAAAAGTCGCGCAAGCCCATTTCCAGTCACAAGATAATGGGTCTCGGGTTTCGTGGAATGGGCTTCTCAATGGCCCTGAACCCCCATTGGATGGGAAAGAAAAAGGATCGAAACGAAATACGATCACGACAACAACATCTTCGACATCGACATCGCCATCGACCACGACCACGACGATGATGATGAAGAAGAAGGAGAAGAGCGAGATTACTCAAAGGGTGCTTCTTCGCCTTCCTCTATTGCCCCAAAACGGACAGAGTCAAGATGTACAAATATCGGAAAAGCAACAACCGACATCGGTTCGACTCACTCTCGAGCTCAAATGGAAAAACCAACAACAAGATGGAAGTGGCTCATGGAGAATGAAAAAGACGCGAAAGAAGAAGAAAAAGAACCGAAATAAAACCAAGCCAGTGCAAGCCATCATCCATGGGTTCCCCAATTCAGGCCCTACACGCAAGAAAAGCCACGGATCACATCACAGCTTCCCTGTTCTCAAACCATGTGTGGTAAGACTCGAGAGAATCCCACAAGATTGGGAACACAGGGTCCGTTCCGAGCGAGATGGTCCAATGCGCCATGAAGTGGCCTGGGGTCAAAACTTTCTGAGCGAACCGAAGTCCCTCCAGGAGGTCGGCGACAACAGAAGTCAAACCAGTGGACACGAAGAAGATTCGAAATTTCGACAAGGAACTCCCACCCAAAGTTTGTCTCCTCCACCACCACCATCACCACCATCACCGCGACAAACTCGAGTGGATGGAAGTTCCATGTTCAAGAGTGACAAACTCCGAGTGTGGAACAAAAGAAGGGAGGAAATAAATTCAGCACCGACCATCTCGTTGCCCGGGACCAAAAATGAGCGAGCAACTGAAAAGCTGGACATGTCACGGAAGATTGATGATGGTGGAACGAGAAGGGGGCACCCCAGAGTCACTGGGGCCGAAGAAAGAGGAAATGGCATTGCCCACCAGCAACAATGTCCTGTCAGGAAAAGAAAGAGGCCTCCACATGCAACTGGTTGTGATCCCAAGATCAACAGCCCAGCAAGAAACAATTCAGTCTCGGATCCGTTCCAATTGCAAGACGAGGTCGTTTCTGAACACTTTCTTAACTCAGGCCTTTCTAATCCATCATCTGCGAGTGCCATCCCATTTCGCGAGGTCAGTGACATGTTCCAAGTGGAGGATGAGGCTTTTGAGCGAGAAAAAATGGTCGTTCCAAGATCAAGAATCGAGCTCCTCTCAGCATATTTCCAAGAACCCAACTTGAGAAGGATGAGGTTGAAAACCCCTTTTCCACAATGTGATGACTCAAGCCCGTCCAATTTAGCTCTACCGGGTTGGAGAGGAATCCCATGCCATCCGTCGAGAAATACCCCAAGAAGTCAAGGAAAGATCTCCGTCATCAGTTTTAAGTAAGCTTCCAACTTCAAACCCTTCAAGCATCGAACCCTTCAAGGCAAAGACCCGATTAGCGTCACCTACCACCTACCCAGCTAGAAAGGAAGAAGACCTCATCACCAAATGCAGAACCAGTACCAGCACCACCATCGCCATCGCCACTTTGGCCTTTCAATGGATTTGTGAATCAAGGGGGAACACTCCTCCTCTTCCCTTCTCTTGCTCGTCCGCCCTATTCAAGCACAGAAAGGCTTAAACCAACGAAATGAAGTCAATGAAGGCCAGGATGGTTCTGGGATTCCGGCTCTTACCATTGGGATACAACACTCGAGGAAAACTTGCCTCGTGGTCGCCTAAGAAGATAAGAGACTTGGAATTTACGTACATCACTGCTTGGGGACCTGAAGGTTTTTCGTTAAGAGAAAGAAGGGAAAGAGAATGGCTGAACAACCCTTTCAGGACTGTGAATAGGTCCCTCCTTCTCGGTAGTCGGTAGAGCGAATCTTGAGCGAAATGAACGAGCCCAACCACAGCTTTCTCCTCACCTCTTTCCACAACTCGTCTCCCACTTCAGAGAGCCATAGATCTCGGCTTTGGAACTTTGGCCCATGAAAATGAGAAGCAAAAGCAATTCCCGGGGCAATGTTCTTGCCGGCTTACATCACAAGGTCCTTTGTCATCGTCATCAGGCTTCCCACCTCCACATGTTCAAGAGCCAGCCGGAGGAATGAGTGCACCCCACAACCTACCGCCCCAATGCATGCATGAAGAGTGGTTTCCACCCAAACAGATGTGGACATAAATTCAAATTTTACATCACATTTTCCGCTCCTTGCCTTTCTTTCCTCTTTCTTCGCACTCCATCTGAACCGGTTGTGCTTGCTTGCTTGCTTAGGGATCTGCAGCCATGGTCGACTGCGATGAATCAAACTGAATGTTCCAAAGGCTTTCAACCCTAGTAGAGCAGCGATGTACGTAGTAGCAGGTACAGAATGCAAAATACTGACATGAAACATCCTTAACCGTGCCAACGAAAAAAGAAAACATTGGGCTTTAAGCGACAAGCTGAACAATCAGCGAGTGTTCTCAAGTCAAATTTATTCACACTCAAAATTTCCTTCCCCTCCCCCAATGCTTCCACCTTCCTTAAAGTTGTATCCCCGAAAATATTATAGGACCTACTCTGAGTACAAGTTATATTCAACAAAGAATGGGTTGTTGGTTGATCGCCATTATCCTTATCATTCCTATTATTGATGTTTTGAAAGATAACCTGGCATCCTGGCATATCAATGCCGAAGAACATCGTT
The DNA here is from genome assembly GCF_007210705.1 of Tigriopus californicus. Classification (NCBI taxonomy): domain Eukaryota; kingdom Metazoa; phylum Arthropoda; class Copepoda; order Harpacticoida; family Harpacticidae; genus Tigriopus; species Tigriopus californicus. The sequence goes on from NC_081446.1 coordinate 9,977,440, forward strand.
GTAACATGAACTATCCTGAGCTGTGATTTGTATTTATGAAATAAATGACTATATTTGTGGTCTCGATGTGAAACTTCACCCTCATCAGTGTCTCGTTCATCATGATTTCCTCATTGCGCCGAAACCAATTATCATTGATCAAACCCATGCTTGACCAAGTTGCGCCATGTTGGCTCGAGACATCTGATCTTGTGCCAGAAACCCAGAGAGAAGCAAGCAATAAAAGAAGGCATCCCAAAGAAGGGGAGGTCAGAATTCCTGAGCCAACAAGAACGACACGCAATAATGCCTATTCCGGCTATACTATGATGGTATGGTTGGTTGTATTGTTGGGCTTCTCTGTGGCCCACAATTTTGTCACCAGAGAGCTATGTGGACTCATCATCATAATTCATAATTCATAACTCATATCCACCAAGGCGTTGACAGCCCATCATAGTATAACAATTTCAAGTCGCTACACCTTCATTTGAGTCTTATTTGACTTTGTAATGAGATGTAGTACAGTAGTTGAGGAGGAGCCTTCGAGTTCGTCTTCAAATTGGTTCTGGGCTTGCTCCCTCATCCGCGTCATTTGTCAAACCAGCGGCTCCTCCTGTCTCGCTAATGAGCTCAGGATTGAACTCAAATTGCCTTCTGTCTACTACTACTACCATTCAAAGTCACGAACACAAAAAAGCGAAGGGTGCTGCTTTCCTAAAAGGGGAAAAATGTGAACGAAAAGCCTCACCAGAATGTCAGGGAAAACTGGCCCATATATCAAATTCCTCCACTGCATTATTGGACCTCGTGGAAGGCATATAAGAAAGGAGTTTTCCAGATCCATCCAGGGAACGAACTCTTCGGGGCTTAGGGAGCAAAGAGAAGAAAGAAAAAGGGAGAAGGGACACAGAGAGAGGGAGAGAGAGGGACGAAGGCTCCTGGGTCTCGGCCTTTATCAGGACCAAGAAGAGAGGGGGCGATCGCCCGGGGATTCAGTGCTCACTAGAGTTTCCAAGATTCCGAGCAAGAAATGCAATATCGAAACAGAACGGGTGCAACTCACCTTCTTTCCCTATGGATGATAGCATGATATCATATTTTGGCCTGCTGAGGAAAAATGCACAGACTCCGGAGATAGGCAACGAAGAGTTTCACTTTCATGTCACGTCAATGGACGTTTTTCCCCGAGAAAAGGAAGACCATTAGTAAACTTCATTTTGGGATGTTGACTCGCTCCGTGAGTCAATGTACTAGCTATCCATTGCTCCAAGATGGTAAATAGGATGGCAATGACTGGTGTCATTCCTCAACATCAGCTCAGACGAATGGTTCCACACTCTCAACGGCCTTGAGATCCAATTTCGTGTTTGTCACATGTTAAACGGTTAAATGATAGATCGCTCCCAATAAAAGTTAAAGTATCATCAAAGTATCGAAGAGCAACTATTGGCAACCTTGTCCATGCCTTTATGTCGATCACGAAGCTTTCGAAGGTTCTTTGTGCAAGCAAGAAAAGAGAGGCTCCAATTGAGATGAACATGTTTGTCCACACGAGTCAAATGTCAAGTACGTGTTTGTATTGGGTCGGGGAAACCAGCCTCAAAACACTTGGAAGTGTATCAATCGAGGGTTCGTTTTGATGTTGTAGTTTGTCAAGCTCAAAATAATACTTGATATGAGATGACGTAATTCATACATGCACCCATTGGTCATTGACGCAATGCTCATAAATCCTTGTGATAGGTGCTTTTTGCATTCAATTCCGATTGACAACCTCACAATAACAGACTTTCATCGCAATACATTTTTAGTTTGATCAGGCTTTTGTATAATCGATGTAGAATACATCATATATCTCAAAAAGTGTCTACTGCGGATATTACTTCTATCGAACCAAAAGGCCTGCAACTGAGTTCTTTAAGAAAGAGCTGTGTGATGACGTCAGGATATATTTTTGGGAGGGTAGTTGCACATTCGGTCTGGAGAGTTCATTGGTAAATAATTAAATGTAATTTCAAGTCATTTATCCTTAAATGCAAATGTTTCTGTTACATTTGAATTGATAAAAACCAATTTGATTGCTCATTTACAAACATAGGGGATAATTTGACGAGAGAAAACCTGCTTTTTTCATTCGCAGTTAATTTCATGTTTTTGCACCAACAGTTGCTTTTAAAAAACTTACAAAAGATTCAAGTTTTTTCTTCTAATGCACTAAACATGAAAATAATGCAGTGACCACCAAACTAAGTCCCAACGTCCAAACAATTTAAAAACAAATGTCAAGGGCAGTTTGTGTCAGTTCTTAGAACTAGGTAAGGGGGAAACTAATTAATCAATCAGCCTAAAATAAGACCACATGTTAATGATTGACCAACTAAAGGTTGTCGACATTTATAAACCAGTAAAAGAGATCGTTCTGATAAAAGTTACAACCCACTTTGATTCAATGTTCGTTTTCAAATAAACCTTTCCAAAGACTAGTAGTAAAACACAAAATTGATTGAAAACACAATCCAGAACAATTATGTGGTTAATTTCATATCCAAACGGACAATGAATACTATAGTAATTAGTTCTTGGTGCGAAAGGGACCAATAAAAAGACCAAATATTGTGTCCTGAAAGATATTATGCGGTACCCTAAACAAATCAAGATCAGGTAGCTTTCTTTCGAGTGCCTGCCACATTTTTCTAAAATGTTTTCATGCACAACGCTCTTTTCTTTTTTTTTTAGCAATTCATGGCATTTTTATCCGAGAAATATTCATGGCATTTTTGTCCCAGAAAGGAATTGAAATTGGACGGTCCAAATTTATCCAATGTACGAGCATAATGCACCTTTTGTTTATTCATTCCTCCGAGAACTTTTCCTTCCAAAAAAGGAGCCCCTAGTTGTACCCTTTCATGTTGAGGTTTAATCAATATTAATGCATTTTTACCTGCATTTACGAAAAATTCTACTCGACTTTTGCTTTTCTTTATTTCATTGACAAATAAAGACTAACATTGACATGATCGAGAATATTTCCATTGGAAGCGTGATTAATGGCTCATTACTTAAAAAAGACTCACCATCGTCATTATCCACTTCATGGCCAATGAATGCTCGTTCATCGTGAATTCCTCCATTTATGGATCGCGCACATTTTTGCAAATTGCTCTGACCTCCCACGTCACTTTGATTCTTCATTCTTCGGTTGCACCAAATTCATGCGTTTAATGCTCATTAACTTCGTTTTAGGATCTCAAGGAAGGGGCCAAATTCGGTGGCATGATATGGCAATTTTGAGCCCCGTTTTTTGTATTCACGAACGACATTGTTTTAGGTCTTCAACACAAAAGGCTTTTATAGGTGATCCACTCTTTGTCATAAAACCGCCATTCATTGTGCCTCAGGAAATGCACTGTGGATCTAATAAAAATTCAAGAAGCTACTCCGGCTTTAAACGAAGAGTTGTCATTGCTCATTGGTGAATTTCCCACCTGGCTCATTAAACTCTGACCAGGCGTACATTTATCTTGGTTTCATTTTGACAGCAAGTTTTAATCCAAACTAACACCTTCCTGCTTCCTTTTCGGAAGTCTGCCATTCGTAACGGGTCTTTAAGTCCCTCCTTTGAATATGCTTAACACCTGAAATAAGAGCGTTAACCGATGAAAGGAGGCCCCCATTGAACCGATGCGTATGGGAAGTAATTCGTGTATTAGGAGCACCACCACCATGGCCTCCCTTCCTATCTACTAGTTTGTGAGGTGAGAGATAATTACAAGTTTCCTTGCCGAATGTGGGCTTTTCACATGAACTGGCAAAGGGTTGGGAGACGTGTTCCGCTAAAAAAAAAGTAACACTTTAGACACCCGCCGCTCACCTCATATCCTACACCCATACAGAAGAAGATCCCGGGATTGTGAGAATTTCCTATTCATTGCTGCCTTTTTTGAGTAGTCGAGCTGATGTATGTAGGTACACTATCCTGGAGGTGATGGTAGTGGTGGTGGTGGTGGTCGTGGGGTTGAAATAGAAGTAGTAAGTGTATGTACGCTATTTCCGTGCCAGTCTTTAGTATTATGTGTATTTATCTGACGTCACGAATGGATGAGCGTTGTGTAAAGTGCGCGATTAAAAGTGGAGTCGGTCCCAGCCAGAAGAAGGTAAGAAAAGCGCCAATTCATTCAATGGATTCTGTGGCCCATTGGCCTATGTGAATATTCAGATTTACGCCACAGTTCCGGGGCTTAGAAAATGAAGGATGCATATTTTCAACGTACCTTGGCGGATAAATGGGCTCAACCTGATTGAATCAGATTTCTGAATTGGTCGATTGAGAAACACGCAAGATCAGATGGACGGAAACCAACCACAAATTCGCCCAACCCCAACAGCACGACTTCAAAACCGAGATTGTATGAAGCCCTTCAAATCGTCATTTCTCCAACAAGATAAAACATCTGGCAGAAGGGTAAGATACGGTACCTATCTAAGAGGTGAAAGAATTCCATACTGTTCTACTGTATATATGAATTACGAGACATTTTAGAAACGCTAGATCAGCACCCCATTCCCATCTGTTTGAAAAGTGGCTCACAATTCATGTAAAAGTTGAAAATTGTGCCTTGAAAAGCGATGCACTTGTGAACCCTCCCCCATTGTTCGAATGGGTTCAGTTGGAACCGGGAAGTTTGCATTGCCAAGGCCGATTGTCGTATGAATATTACTCCTACGTACGCGTACACTACGTCTTTCGTTTCGACTGGTCTCAAGAGAGATCTAACGGGTGCACACTTGAGCAGGATCACAAATGGAGAGTGAAATTGCTCGCTTGCCAATCTCAGTGTGCCTTTGGTGCTACTTCATCTCCAACGGGCTCCTCGCTTTGGCATACATCATCATTTCGATCTTCCCAGTCAAATGCAGCTTCCACCTCCAAAATAGAAGCCCTGCTAATGATAATTGCGCATGGAAATCTTGCACTCAAATATCAAGGACATGAACAAGGAGTGAACCAGTTCCAGCTGAATATAGAATGTTCACCTGTGGTGAATCGAAATGCAAACAGTGTCATGTCTTTGACGTCAGAGGATTTGGTGATGCTAGCTTTAATGTAACATCCGTAAGTTGTTCAGTTACTTTAGTATTTAGTAAGCGTTTTCTGACTTCTTAACTGTAGATTCGATCATAGATGGTGGGTGTAACTGGATCTGCGCATTTGCTCTTCCATTGGCATTCTGTCCATCCCTAGTTCCATCCAAGACATATAAAGGCATCCAATGGGCTTTGGTGCTCGATATGGGAACATTTTCCGAGGCCTATTAAGCGAAGCCAGATCAATCTGAGATAGGTTGAAAGATACTAGCAATGCTGCTTTCCTTTTGCCTGGAACCGTAAGTGGCAACATGGATGGAGGGCGGCGAATGTGAAGTGCACAACTACTCTAAACGAGATATCTTCTATTCAATTGATCCGAGTGGAGAAGATGCCGAGGCAAAACTTTTTTTCGGGGTTAACTTTTCTCCTCTATCTTACAAGACTCGTCTGTCTGCTCACTTTAGAGCCCAATCTTTTCAATTGAGAACTGCAAATGCGTACGAGGAATAGAATTGTCGTTTTCGATTGTGACAAGCGAGGATTTTGTTAACCCATGAATTATTGCCCCGTGCCCAATGGACCATCTAGTCCATTTCACTGAAATGTTTGGCCGTGATATTTCAATGCGCCTTATTGGATGCATATTTGATGTGGCCATTACAGAGCTTTTCTCCATATGAACTTTGAGTAAGTGTCCTTTTATCTAGGAATAGACCAATATAAACTTGAGCTCGAGTGTTCATTATATTTTGATGAAATGTCGTTAAGCCTTGAACCAAAATTGAGCTATTTCGATATCAATCGCCAACCCATTTCAGCCTCTGGATATTTAATGGGCATCCTCAAAGATTCTCCTCGGTTGTGCACTAATAATGGCGGGAAGTCAAATCGCTCTGAAAATGATCCTCTTTCACCCTCTAGTCCGCCGTCGTCATCGTCTTTTATTCGGTAGCTGAGCTGGAAGTTGGCGTTGTCAGATGTTTCCAAGATATTAGAATGAATAGCTGGTGCATAATGATGCATGATCATAGAGCATCATCCTTCAGTAGTGTAGTCCACACTAATAGCGAATACTTTCCCCGCCATGCTTCGCACCATATTGTCCGCACCCTTCTCTTCTCCAGCTAACTCGACAAGCCAATAAAGTATTGTACTACTGTTCGAGCAGATGGTGCCAGAAAGACGAATCGGCACCCTCAAAATCAGAGCCATTAACTTTTGATATGTCCCATAAGCTATGATCATCATCACTCCCATCGGCACCTCTTCTTTCCCTTTTGCCCCTATTGATTCAACAAGACTTATTATCATGATCATGTGGTGAGGTCACGCCCATTACAGGGAGCAGTCCCAAGTGAATTGTGGTTAGTGCAGGACATGATAAATGAACATGGAATTGTGCGGTTCGCCCGACAACCAACCAACCAGGATGCTTACTTAATTCAGGAGAGCGAGCATCCATGAATTACTTCTGAGGCACTCGTGGAACAAAAAGTACACATGTAATCGATGTCACGGACACGAATTCTGTGGAAATCCCACAATGGCGTTGACATTTCTCTCAATGCGTGGAAAAAGACTGGACTGGTCTTCATGATTTTGATCTTCATAAGTGTTTTTTCTCACTGTCATTTGATGGAACACAATGTGGTCAAGCTGCTGAGTCTTGAAGATCATGGTTCAGTTTTTTTTTGTAATGGAACATATGTCTCTCTTTACCACAGTGAGTCGTTTGGCACGCTAAGAAAACGTTTAGAGCTCAACAAAAACAAATGTTGAAAAATTTCGCTCTCCCCCACCCTGATTTGAAGGTCCATTCATCATTTAAGGGAGTTTTAGGACCTAAACAGTCCGAACAACCTACTCGCACCTGGACCCACGAATTCCAACCAAATAAGTTCCATTTCCAAGATAAGCCAGACAAATCTTGTTTATTATCCTATTGGATTACTCCTCTCCCTGCTTGTTCCCAATTCTCGAGAAAAAGTCTTGACTGCCTCAGTTCCACTTCCAGTTCCACCACGCGTCCATTTCATGCTGACAGCGATCCCACGCGAACAACTAAGGGGATACGGTACTGCTTGTTTGGCTTATCTTTAACTTCTTAGCACGAGCTACAAGACCCTTAAAAATCATTGTTAACTTCCAAACACAAATGATACCTTTAAGACATGTTGTTGACTAGGTTTCCATTCAACCTGGATGCAGTCCGCTCAGGGTAGTGAAATATCTCGATAGTGCATGGTTGGATTCTAATAAAAACAAGACAGCCTTTCCACCCTTGGGTCCATCGACTGCCGCCCTGAAGTTGGCACTTTTTTGTGTGTGGCTCTACTCGATTTCGGAGTGTTAATGTCCATGTTACCCCAATGTGGTTAACCAGGAGATCAGTGTTTGTGTGTCCCTCGACTCCCTTGATCGCCGATTGTGTCGTCACTTCGGTTCCTCTCCAAGTCCAACACAGTTCGAACCAATGGCGGTGCCAGGAGCGGTCACACACACGCACGTTAACTGTAGAGTAGATCCCCTATCTTTCTCTCTCTTTCGCTCTCTTTGTCCCTTAGTCTCACTCTCCATCTCTTTGCATCCACAAAACAACTCGAGGCTATGGTCATGAGATCCCTGAAAATTGGATGGATTTGACTGTCAAACTCGACACGTGCTGGCCTGATCCTGGTCGATTTACATGATAATTGATGTTTGGATTACTTTTGTCGCCTTGGAGCCTGGATTTGCCACTTCTTTTTTTGATGGGCTGTGGAAGCTAGCTGTCTTTAAAGTGGGTGTCCGTTTTCATATCTGGGTGTGAATCATCATCCACTCGGATCATACTCCCCTATTCAAGCAAGTTGTGGAAATTGGACGAGCATTGGAGTGCGAGTGTGGCTGATGGGTTGAGTTTTCGTGGTGCATCAATCCTTTCTCTCGTTTCCACTCAGTAGAGCATTAGACTTAGCAAACGCGCTCCAATGACTCAGGAAACCTTGCTATTGTTACGCAAGGACACGGTGAATATCAAATGGTTGTTCCACGAAACGATCTCTTGAAAAGCCTTGGAGGTATTGTCTTTGAAGCTTTGACAGCATAAAGCCAAATATGGCCCGGAAACCAATTAAACCTAATTGTCATATTTATCTGCATCTCGATGGTTTGCACTCTAGTTTGCACCGATGGCATTCATTGCTTGCTTCCAACTCTTTTGTGATTAATACCTACACCAATCAATTATCACTGTACTCCCTTGGGAGTACTCAAGCTAAGAAATTCAATAAACCAACCATAAAGAAAAAACAGTCGTCCACACTAATATAGAATATGTTTTTCCTTTGAGAAAATACCATATTTTGGTGAAATAGCTCATCATAAGCTTTCAAGAACGACTAAATTACGTCACGAACAAGACTACAAATTTCCATTTTTGTTTCACTTTTGCAAACGAAAAATAGTAAATTGTTATACTTACACAAACGGCTAAAGTAATCCGATTTAATTTCAATGCCATTTTTCCATATCAAGTTTCATCCAATATTTGACAAATCTCCTTGACACGTGGGAACAAGCACACAAAAGAGTCCTTTCAACAAACCAAAAAAAGGAAAACATGAATGTTTATCAAATCTAAAAGCTTTAGTCTTCCTCGGACTCGAAGAAGTAGTTCAATGGTGTGAAGCCCAGCCCAAGCTCACAATCTCGACTAAAACCTCTCGAAAGAAGACAGATTATTTTGGGTGGAACTTGGAACAGAACACGTTGTCGTATGAGTACGTCCTCCATAAAGTCTCCATGCGAGGAAACCTCCGGTTCTGGCAGGCAACGCTCATACTAGCAAGGCATTTGTTGAGGCAAGCAAACTCTGGATAAAAACACATTTGGGATCTCTCTTTCTCCCTGGGCCTTTCCAGTTCACTCTCCACTCCTTTCCCTGTGCTCACGCTATCATGTTACTATTTCATTGGGAATGAGCCGGAGAGAATGGAAGGGAGAAAATGATTCAAGGTATAGTGTACAGTACGTACTAGAATGCAGAACACTGTTCGCCATGTACGTACGGTATACTCAGACGTAATCGTCCTCCGGCCAAAATTTTATGGCCTAGCACATAAAATTCGCCATGTATCCTCGAGCCTCGACCTCGTGGAGGGGGGATATAACAGGAGGATAGGCTCGTGCTTGGAGGCATCAGAACGATAATCTAATAGTCGGCGTGAGTCAGAGAGAAAAAGACGTATTTGACAATTGCGGTTCAGTTTTGGGATCAAGTTATTGATTTGCAATCTGTCAAGCTGTAATTGATTCCATAATTGTTCCAAGAATCTGAGGGTCCAATCACTTTTAGAATTAGTTGGAAACTCTTGATTGATGATCCGCCCTTTTCGTTGGGGTGAGAAGGCGAACTTTTTTGCTATACCATCGATAGCGAAGATAGAACCTCATGGTGTTCCATCTTTCAATCGGCGTTCCATCTTGATGATTAACTTCCGTTGGGAGCACTTGGGTAAAGCACGTTGGTTGAAGAGGCTGCTCCTCGTAGTTCACTTTCTGCTTCAAATTGGGATCGAACTGGGCACACCAACAAAGTTCCCCAAGAGTTTCTAAAGAACTCTTGAGCGAAAGGAGTGAATTGATCGATTAGGCCCTCTGGGCTCCAAAATAGTAAGCCAGGGAGATCACAATGGAAGCATGTCAAAATCAGTGTCCAATTAGCAGAAAACCACCACTCTCGTCTATTCCCTAGCATAGATGTTTGTCGCTATTTATCTCTCTCTTTTGTCCCTGTTTCGTAATTGGACCACGAGAGAGCCAACCCATTAGCGAATGGACCATGGACAAACGGGAAGGCTTGAACGAGCGTACAATGATTGTTCCATGATCTGGAAACAAAATGCTCTCAACGGAGAAGAGTTGCTCTTGAGACCTTCTCTATCCCCGACGTCTCTCTCACTCATGGAACTCGGAAGGAATTATTTCCGCCATTCTTAGTGTTCCAGAAAACTGTTCCAGACGGAAGACCACACAGAAACACGAGGAGATTGAATCTCGAGGTGGGACAATGGACAACGGACGAGGGAAGAAAAAGTTAGTTTTGCTACGAATTACCCAACCCCCAACAAGATATAAGTCTGATGCCTTTCCTCGCCACGCGGCAAATCTACCGCCCAAAGGCTCATCCCACGGTTTAAATCCAACTTCATCGTCGCTCTCGAAGTTTTCGAAGCCATTCTAACGTGACATTTCGTTCTCTATTGATCAAGAGGAATACATCGTAGACGGAATCTTGATACTGTTGTAGCATATGTACATTTTTGTTCCTCCTTCTTAACTCTCATTTGGGGGAAGTAATTTGCTCAAAGAAATGTACAATTCTCTTGCCTGAGCAGACTATGATACTATCTACTGAATAGACGTGCGGGAAAACCAATGGGAAAACCGATGGAAGTCCATAATGAATGACAGCCATTATTGTCTCACACTTTTCGGTGGGAATCGCTTAATCCCTATAGGGACGATAACCAGAACTAGATTTTACAATGGTAAGGTCTGACCTTCGCCGGCAATTTTCGAGTTGGAACACTGGGGGGGGAGTTAAAGTTTGCCATATTGCACGTGACAGATCCTTATTTTTACGGCTTGGATACCAACAAAAAGGCACGCCTCAAAGTTAGTGCTGAAAGGAGTGATTGAGATACTACATCGTTTTGGTTTTGGTTTTAGTCAAGCCAACAAAGCTGAAACTTTTTGTTGAACATGGGCAATTAAATCTTCTCATTTAGTCTTTTTATTGAACTTTCGATGTATCGAAAACTATTGCGTCACTCAAATGAATGTGGAAAGAACAATCGCAATACATCGAGGCCAAAGTTGTCTAGTTCGTAAAGCCCTTCTACATAATACATGATAAGAAAGGTAGGCATAAAACACTGTTTACGAATATACTGTCTGTAAAATTTCAACCAAAAGTTCATCTACTTGGAGCCTGGAGAGGTGCTGTATAGTGTTTAACCATAAAAACATAACTCTGTTGGCTATGGTCATGGCATGGAAAGGTCTTTAGTAATTCCTAACGTAGGTGCAACTCTCAAAGAGCGAAGTCGCATTAGCCTGGAGATACTTTGGTACCTTGCTAATGAACGGCTAATTGTGTTTCACTTGATGATGTTCATTCGTGAACATTCCCGCGAGCCACTGAGCAAGCTGGTTTTCCATCCCGAGGGTCACTTTCCCAACGACTTTCGAGACGGAGAATGCTTATGCAATAAGCTACTTTATTACTCCAGGTTCATTATGCAAATCCTTTGGAGTATTCAACCATTTATCTCTCCGGAAAAAACGGCCTTTACTTACAGATGTTGGTACAGACAGTTTCTAAAGGCCACCCAATCAAGCCGTGACGCAAACACATTCATTGGTGGAGGATTTTTTGTATGCATACAGTGTATGCTGGCACAGTAGAACAAATATTGTACTGAAATAAAGAGATTCCTTGCTGATTATTCTCAGTCAATTCGTGCCAGTACTCTTGTCTTATCCGTAAGAGCCATAAATGGCTCCTGAGATAAGGTGGCATAAAAAGTGGATCATTCAATTATTCTGGGTTGTTGTGCACTCCAACCAGATTCACTAGACAAGCATAATAATGAAAGCATGTCGATCTTCCGTCAATCTTTAAGAGTGTCTTTAGAACGCTGAGATCAAATGGAATCGTCGGTGGTCCAATAAGAATCCAATAAGACCAAAAACGGAGGTAAATATTTGATCGAATCTCATGATTAACCACCAAGTCTTTTCCTCAGCAGTATTTCCCTTCAGGCCCCATCCCAAGTTTTACGGTAGACCCTGACTAGAAGTATTAGTCTCGTTTGAACCATCAGCTCTTTCCCCTCTGTTAACAGAGAATGTACTGCTTTCGTGATTTTGGCCTGATTCTCCGTTTAGTGGGTACAAGCTTACTCGTACATGTTCTTCATTCACGGAGGTAAAGGACTTTCCACTAAGGCCGCAGGTCCGATAACATCTTCCGTCTGTAGAAAAAGGTATGCAACGAATTCCTAATCCTTTTACTTTAAAACAGATCTTGAATATATGAGAACTTGGTTCATGCAAGGACTTTCTTGAAACACATTAATATCAAGCCAAATTTGAAAAACGTTCCAATTGTTGATTCGATCTTTCTTCATCTAAGAGTCTCTTGGTTTATCAGTTTAAAAACTGAAATGTATTGTATTTCCCGATGCAACAGGCGCAGAGGAGCAGATGTGTACAGTGGTAAAATTTGACTTATTTTTGAAGTTCAGTAATTCATTTATAGTTGAAGAAAGGTCATACGGACTAAAGTTGTGCATCGGATCAGATTGATAAATAATATTCGGATTCGGATTCGGATTGAGGAATGGAAAAAGTCGGATCCGATCCAAGTCCAAAATTGCAAAATAAACTAGATTGATGTAAATTTGCTTTGAGAATGGTATCTCTCGCAACTCTCAAAATGTGAGGGAAATCAAAGAACATCAAAGTTAAAATCAATGAATGGACCTATGAAGTTATCACTGTTGTGTGGCAATCCCACACAAATAAAGAAACACAAAATTTCAGAAAGTGAGAAAAGGGTCAAAATATTTGTGGTCCATGCAGTCAATATTAGGAAAAAGGAAGTGATAATACCTCATCATATTAAGCCTGTTAATGAACAACTTTTGAACCATTTTGATAACTTCATTATATTCAATAGTACTACAATTGAAGCATATGACAAAGACAGGCTATACTATTGTATTATTGTTACAAAAAATGACATTATTGCAAGAGGAAGATTATATTTTGACTAAGGGAACTCCACTCAATCTCATCATTTTAAAACGTTTAAGCGGCAATAGGGCACATTCTGATAAAGTTAAATGAGTTCTTTTTTAGTCAATTGGATGAAAAAATCAAATTTGGATCAGATTTTGCAAAATATTTCGGATTATATTCGGATTAATCAAATATATCTCGGAAACAGATTCGGATTTGATCAGAAAAATTCGGATTCGGATACCCTGTCGGATCCGATGCACAGCTCTAATACGGATGATGCAGGTGAATTGATAATTGAATTGATACCGGCAGGGATGTGTTGGAATGGACATGAACCAGAGTAAGGAAGATATTTGGATGTACTCGTACGTATCATGTCCAAATTGAAATTAGTAACCGAGGAACTGGTTTCGAGCAAGAACATTACCCTTTGTTCCATCTCTTTGTGGAAATATTCACTTGTCTTCAATAGCAATGTTTGTGCGCTTTTGGCTCGGTGTTATTCCTCCATTGAGAATGAACGTGGTCTGGTTCAACGAGGAAGATGGAACGATGTAGTAGTCGCAAAGCCCAGAACGTGTGAATATGAGGAAGGCACGTACACGTGGCTGGTGGTAACCAGCAAACCATTTCCCTGATTAAATGTAAATGAAGAGCACTTGATGATAGAGTTTCACCATGCAGACCATTACGGCACACACAACATTATGGTTAGGAGAGATCTCCTTCACCCCATCCAAGATGGAATTGGAACGATCAGAGTGTACCTACCTCGTAAATGGGATGATTCTCGAAAACATCCTTTGGCTGCCTATCCTAGGTACGTACGGCATATTGAGCTGATATGTTGTTATAAGCATGCCTGTCCATTCTTTCATGAAGAAGCAATGCATGTGTTTAGATTTCCTGGCGATCTCTGGATCTCTGGAGAGGAAACTTTTCCAGATTCAATGACAGTGAGGAAGTGAGGGAATGGTCCTTTTTTGAGTTGAAGAAAGAGATAGTGAAAAGAGAATAGTCAGCCAACGAACGTTTGTCGACAAGATCCCTCGAGTGTTGTTGGCCAAGCATGTTGTTTCTCTTTTGATCCATTTATTTCCAGTGCCAAAAATGGTTCCACTCGGGCTGGGCTGGGGCGGTCCCTTGGGAACACCGCTTGCAGGTCACTGAGACACTGTGTAAAACCACCAACTCACCAACCAACCTCGATCAAATGATGCTCGCCTTGAATTGAAACGCTCTTTTTTTGTCTTCCGTGTGGATGGTTACCCCTCGGAGTGTGAAAATCAATGGACATCCATGTGTGGATGCGTATGTGGATAGGGTATTTAAATAAATGTCGGATGAAGTTGTAGAATTTATGAGGCTCATAGAAAAACTTTAGTGTGAAATATGGTGCGAGCTCTTTCTTCTTTTGAATCGCACAATCACTTTCTGGTCCGAGTCGGTCATGCTGGTCCATGTCATTGGGTTTGAAAGCTCGCAAATGGTTCATGCTTGAGTGTGCTATTTTCAACGGTGTCTCCAGCTACTTTCTGAGCATTATGGTTTTGCATCCAATTGAGTGAAAGTCAAGAAGCGTAACCATGAGCTCAGGAGGTTTGGATGCTGCGAGGAACTACTACTACTACTACTACTACTACTGTATTGTACGTATATATAGTAGTCTACAGAAACGAGGCAATGTGAAAAGAGAGAGAGAAAGAGACCCTACTTGAGTCGCTCCTGCACTCAAAATCCAGGCCATGGCTTTGGAACAACCTGGGGTAGAAATTGGATCAGGAGTGCCTTTTCAGATCCATGGCAAGATTTGAACACAACACGTTGTGCTGTTGTAGGTCTACAGTGTGTACGTACATAGACCATTCATTCTGTACACGGGAGAAGGATAATGTGATGGGCTTCTTCTTCATCCTAAGACATACACACAAGGCAGAAAGAAATACGTATTGGTTATGGTACTGTATAGTGTACACTCAGTGTCAGTCACGGCCATTAAAGTGCCTGTGGGGAGTGCTCAATTTTGTCATCAATTGTGCGGAAGCCAAGAGTCGAATCGTTCTCGCATCTGAGTGGCCACGAAATGCCCCTTTCATCTCTTCCTTCGACAAGCCAGTGCATGCAGCCAGCCCCTTTGGGGTGCCCTCATTAAGACAGCAGTCCCAATTCATTTCTCTGCTTTGTGCTTTTGTGGCGAGACCCCCCTGGCTCGGGTTGCTGATGCTACTACCGCCCACACCCGTATGTACACCCATCGGAGTTGCCCTCTTCTCCAGTTCTTGTTATTCCTCGTCTTCCTTAACCAGCTCTGGAGCAGCTACTGTTGCTGTTACTACTATTACTGCTACTGCTATCAAAGAGATCGTAGGCAAAATGAATTAGCGGATCCACTCGAGCGAGGCTTTGCAGATGCTATTAAGACTGGCTGGTTGGTGCGGTGCTTTGTTTCTTATCTTAGCTCACATTAGGTAACAATGGATGCACTCAAGCTGAAGAACAAATTCGGGCGACAATTCCGTCCTCCTACTTTTCCATCACCCTGGCCTCGGTCCGGTTGGAGTCACTTTGACAAGTCTGACAATTTCTCCGTGGCACCAGCATCTGCCGGTTACGAAATCGAATTACTACTCAATCCAATTCGGTGAGATTGAATGCCTGCAGCTTGAGGCAACTTTGGGTCCTCCCGTCCTTTTCCCTTTTCCCCAGTCGCCTTCCCTCCCTTCTCTTTTGCTCCCTCTTTCCTCTCTTTCTATGTACTTCACACACTTCTTTGAAGGTCGAGTGGAGGCCTTTGGCTCACATTTAAACACCCACTCTCAAGGAATCGTCAAGAAAGACCGTATTTGTCTTTCTAGCATTGTTCACGTTTTCTACACTAAAAGTGTTTTCAAGCACCTGGTCAACAGATTTACTTAAATGGACTGGAAAGCCCACCTTTAATCCCCAATGACCATCTTCGTAACTTGATTACTTCGACCTTATTCCGAGAAGAATAACCTTGGACATTTGTCATGCTCTTGTTTGGAACTACCGTGGAAAAGTCCAATGAATATTAATACCCAGTTTTGGTCCGTACGGTCCCATTAGTTGGGTTGGAAGGAGAGGAAGTCTTTATTCATTTATGCATATGATCATGATGATGATGATGATGTTCTTAGCCATGGTCGTCCTAGTGGCCATACCCTTGGAGACAACTTCCGTACTTTCTACTTCCCTTTCTCCTTGCTGACCCTCCTCTCCCCCGCCACACCCACCCACACGCACAAACGCTTCCCATTTGGCCACTCAAAGGCTGGAAAGGGCCCAGTCATAGGAAACTTTAACGGAACTGGAACTACATGCATCTACGGTATATACCCCAATAGACTGTGATACTTGCTTGAACAGTGATAGCAATCATTTTGCAAGTATGATTCCCAAACTTCTGGATTCAAAACTGCTCAGTGTCGGTTTCGGTATGAAATTTGAAATTTATTTGCTGTTGGTGAACAGAGTTCCAAGATACAATGTTCATTTAATCAGTCTTTAGCTTGGTTCCATTTTCGGAGTTTCCTTAACCAGCTTAGTCAGAGCTCAGGGCTTTGACTTGAACTGAATATGTAATGTCTCTGTCACATAATTTTCCCCCACTTTTGGGAGCTAGACACCAAAAAATGACAGACTTTCTCGGCACCAAGGCCGTTCTTGCACCCAATTCATTTCGTAATGAGGTAGCAACGAGCAAAGGAAAAGCAATGGGTACACTTAAGAGCACACACTGGCCTAGAAGTGGCACTTCCCACCTCCCACCCACCATCCACTGCTATGCTATTCAATAGACTGCTGGCCAACACAACTAAGGACAAAGAACCTTGAATCAGATTACCACGAAAGGCTCTTTGTGGTCAAATCTGCCCTCCTCCTTCTAGCTCTCTTATCCTGCATATAGGCCTTCAGTCATGATACTCCCCAAAGAACAACCACGCCAAGTTGGGCTTGTATGCATATCAGTATCAATGATGGAACAGCTCTTCGTTGAGACCCTGGCTTGGACCGCTCTTTCCCTGCCATTGACAGACTTGATTACGATGCCACAGGGCTAGTACTTTACCGTTGTACAGTACATGACCACGTTGTAAGAGCAATGCCTCCAGGTGACCATAGTTGGGCTCCAAAATTCTGAAGTAGCGCACGCATGTTTCTATTTTTTTTTAATAAAGGAGGATTTGGTTATGAGACGGATGAGATGGAATAAGCTCGTTTCAATGGGCCAAAAAAGGGTTACCGCACACTTTTTTTCCTCACGGAAGGGCTCATGCCAACAACTCAGCATAAAATTCATGATGCTAAGCACTTTTGATCTCAAGGCGAACAATAACCGCGGATACGAGCGGAAATTCTTTTTCTCACATAAATCCGTGGATTTCGGCTCATCTTTGTTGGGAACTCCATATGGAAGTTCATATTATTCATGAGCAATTGATATTCAAAATGGTCTTTGAACTTGGCCTCACTTGAGACGTATGCACCATGAGCCACAAAAAGCCGTGCGTGAGATGACCAACATTGATGGTATCAACCAGACAATCTTTGGCTTCTCGGCGCATCCATCCACCTATCGATTTCCTCGACCATTTCGGAACAATTCCCGGGGGGACGAGGAAACCGAGACTTTAATAGCAGATGTGTTTCAGGATATGGAGGGCCAATCTTATCTGTTCGATTGATCCGTCATGTAATGAGTGTTTTGGGTGGGGGATACTGGCACTCACTCCACGGACATTGGTGACAGCTCGATCTGTCAAGTTCAATGCAATATCACGAATCGAGACAGCTTTTTATGGAAGTGTTACAGCTCCAAATGAGCTAAAATTATGGTTGAATTTCGCTTTGCAATTGCATTAAGTGCAAATATGTTCGAGTGGAGGCATTTGTGTGGTTGCGGACAGAGGATGAAAAATGGAAATCTTTGTAGATTGCGTCATGTCGTTTGCAAGCACGGTACACGTTCGACTTATTTGATTGCTGACAGCTTAAGAGTGTTTGACGTCTTGACGTCAAGGGAAGAAAATATCAATTGATATCTTAAAACATTCCATGACTGTTCCTTTATAATCGATGTGACCATGCTAGAATGCAAAATGTGAGTTTTAACCATACACACGGTTCAAGTGAACCAAAGCTGCCATTTCAATTACCACGTCTGGAATGAGAGGAAATGAAAAATCTTTGAGGGGACACTTGACAACTTGTGCGTACAACTATAAAACGATGATATCCATAGAAGGTACATTTGGAAAAGTGATTGCCTCCTGACCATTTATCATTCTTACCGTCTCGTTTTGCTCTCTCAAAATGTCAGAAAAAGTCTCTTAGTGAAAAGAAAGGGGGCAAAGGGGTGACAGATAGTCAGATACGCTTAGTATGAGCGAGGCTGTTCTCGTATCAACATTGGGAAGGTTCCTTCCTTCCGACATCTCGGAGACAGAGAGGGAACCATCAAGATTCAAAAGATTGAAGATGAGAAAAAAGGGGGAGACCATTAGGAGACGTTAAACGGTGAATGTATCCACGATCGATCTCATTTGTTTCAATTACAGCAATGTCAAAGGGATTCATTCCTCCTCTTTTTTTGTGGCTCTGCAGGTGACGGGGCTTCACTTTGGGGAATGAGCGTGGATTCTCAAGGGTTGAGAACGACCCCGCTCCTTTTTCTGGTTAGTAGAGCAGTACCATTGGTCTATCTACTCATTAGTTTCAATTGAAGCAGATGACACATTTAAATAGTGGCGGTTTATTCAAATAATTGAGAATTGCCGAATGAAGGCCGTCAATTTTAGGAGCTTATTACTGCTTATTCATCAGAAGGTTAAACTTGGGATTTGGAGAGCTGCACAGGAACGGTCATGAAATTGTGCTTGCAATGTTAACAATATAGGTATGCAAAGCGGCATACCGTTAAACAAAAAATGCCACATGTACAACTCACTAAAATAGAATGACTTTTGAGTGGAAAATTGTGTGAATACAGGTGTACCTTTAATGAACGGAGCTAGAAGTCTAGTTTTTAGCGTGAATTTTTCCGCTGCTAACCATTTTTCGGACTTTTTCCCAGGCTGACCGAGTCCGAATTCGAGTTCGAAAAATTGAGTCTTTTACTAGACTAAAGTTCAGCAAAAAGAGTCATCTTGCTTTTACGAGTGCCCTACTTTTACAAAGTAAAAGTAACAAGGCTAATCAAATCATCATTTAAGGGTTGCTTTCTTGCATGACAGAGTAAACCGGTTTCTGACGAAATTAGAGAAAAAAATGAATAATTGTTTAAAAAGTCCGGACTCGAATCCTTCCTAAAAGACGGATTTGTGCGATCAATTTCTCCAAATCGAGTAAATGGCTCGAGTGCATTCGGACTCGAATTTGGACTATGACAAGTACTATTAACAACCCTTCAAACTGAAAAATGTAATAAATGGGGGCTATCTGTTACAGGTCTCGTTGACTTTATGAGAATTGAGTAGTTTCCAAGATTTCCAAAATTATTTTTTTCTCCAAATTTAGTATTGCTTATGAGTGGTATTACACAAAATATGCGAACTTTATAAATAGAAAGTAGAAAAGGTGTGTCTTTTAATTTACAAAAATGTAAAATCAGAAAGCTTGTCATGATGATAAGTAAAGCGGGTAAAAACTATTTTTTCAAAACATTTCGGCCATTTTCTCGAAAAGTAAATATTTAAACGTTTTCAATCGCGAGGGTGATATTTTGCGCATTTTCATTATATTTTGGCAATTCAAGAACCAACCACATGAATTCGTGGATTTTTGGTCCAAGTCTAAACTGCTATGGCATCTAATTCAAAACAGCATGGCTTCTAGCAGAAATAAGGCGGGTTCATCAAGAGGGATGACGATTGAATAGAATAGGAAGAAGTGTAAAAATGAGTTTTTGTGCTTTCTTACTACAGTTGGGCTATACATGAACATTAATAACTAGAACAACTATGATACAGTGGAATTTTCTAATGCCCTAGAATTTTCTACTATGACAGGTTGATGCCTGCGGTATCTACCGGATGTTTCATAATGATCCGGACTGGTCTCAAAGGGCAACCTGCTGGAGTTTAGGCAAAAACATTGAATTTAGCTTTTAGCGTTTCAAAGATTTTTCACAAAAATGGCGAATGTGCATTAAGAATTAGGACCATTATTGAACAGAGAGAGAGAAAAAAAAATAAATTAAAAAAAAAGGAAAAATAAAAAATTTTTTTGACAAGTCCTGAAAACCACTCCAAGTGACCCTCAAACAAGAAGAACAGTTAAACATTGATTGATTGGTGGGAAATCTAATAAGCAAGCTGGGTGTTAACTAACTAGCTTCTTCTTAAGTCAAATCAATCCTAAATACAGGGCCCTATTAAATCCCAACCTGAAGAAGCTAAGAACCTAGCCACATTGGAAGGATATTTTGCTCACCATCTTAAGAACTTGACTACCCAAAATGAAGCATAAGATGCTTTTAGACCAAACTCAAAGGCAAATGTGCACTTCAAGAAACAGAAATTTGAAGACCTGTATGCTAATGCATTTCGATAATAAATATTTTTTTTAATATTTGCAGCTTTTTCAATTTAATTTAAATGCTTGGTCGTTTTTGGTGCAATGTTTTTACCCGCCCTAATGATAATTGATTGCTTGACATCAAGATTGGTACTTAGAGCATAACCACCAGAAATATAGGGGAAACAGTAAGGGAGTACAGTAAACAGTAGCAAACCCTGGCTCTGGGATGCACCACAAGGCAACCTGTAAGCCATGTGGGTAAGGAAGCCTTTGCCGTTTGATCCCTTTTTAAAAAACGAGTATTGGAAAAAAATGAGTAGGTTTTCTACATTTCAGTTTTGAGGTGGTTAGAACTTGAACTTTTGTTTAGCATCACATGCAATTTTTTGTATCAATATTATAGATCTTGACCTGTAAACGTGATTTTCTAGAGCTTTTTAGTTCATTACTTATACAATAGATGACTATTGAGGCAATTGGAAGTGCAATTATAACACATTTTCATTTGCCTTTTGTAATCATAAAGGGTTATATTGTTTATGTAATGTTTGCAAATTCTTTTAGAATAAGGATTTTGAGACGTTTGTAAAAAGAAGTAAAAATAGAACTTGAGAAATATCGAATTTGATTCTATATTGTATGCAAACTGTCAGACGGTTCTGTTTGCGTAAAATGTCCACAGCGTACCTCAAAATATTATTAAATTTAACTTCAATGGGCGCCAAAAAAGATCACTTTTGGGATTTTGCCCTCTTGCAAAAGCGGACATTGAATTGAAAATTGTGCATCAGTTAAAAAATGGGAGGGAAAGTGAGTTTTGTTTTGGGTCATCAAAATAGTGCAGCTATCATACACTATTGTTCCTTTAAACCATTATCAAGTTCGCGATTTTGTTATGCCATTTGTCATTTTGCAAAATAATTTCATATTGCTTGACAAAATCCGCAAAAAGGCATGAACTTTTGGATTTGTACAAACTTAACAAGTAAAACAGTTTGATTATCTAACACCAAATTTACGTTTGAAGAAATTGAGTTGGTGCTTAACAATGACCACCATTGGGCCCTTGCAATATTTTCAAAGTAACTTTTATCTTTGGAGATAACATCAGCGCTTATCGGTTTCTTGGCCTCTAAATGAAAAAATGTTGGCATAAGATTGGGAGTGTTCATTCAAATATGTGGCACTCCCCCTAGTGCTGCACTATTATGAGAAAAAGCAACGTTACCCTGTTTAATGTTGCATTTGCTTGATCAGGTTTCATCTTCTGAGTTACCATTCTTTTTCTTTTTAATTATAAACAAGGATTGACCTAAAATACATTTTGAAACCCATCCTTTACGGCACTCTTCTTTTTATACATCCCATGGGGTTACTAACGTGACACGGTGTTCAAAAAGCCCTATCAAGTTTCCAGAGAAATTCCCAAACACAAATTGGCATTTTTCTACCCCAAAAAGTCATAGGGAGCAACTTTAACTTTATTGTTTATGGAATTCTAGTTCACATAAAAAACTTACATACCTGAACACATTATAAAAACTAAAATTTTCCAAAGCCTACTCAATATAAATTAGGAGCACACTTAGTTAGCTCTTGAATGTAACTTACGATATCATCTATTTCACCGCTACTTAGTTACATCGGATTTGGTGGTCCAAATTTCATCGTTTTTAGCCCTAAAATGCCCCAGTTATATGTTAATTTAATTTCCCAAAGAATTAATATCGATTTTTCATTAGTGCAATAATGAATTATTATTTTTCCATTTCTTGCATAATTTCAAATTAATTTAAAACCTTGTACAACTATATGTAAAACCCTCAAAAAAACAGATTTTTGCAAATTCATTTTTAAAAGCATCCAAGGTACATTTAGTTGAGTGGTCACTGAAAATTTCACAAATATTAATGAAACATTAAAGAAGCTATTTTCAATCAGTTTCAATAAAGTCTTAAAGAAACGACAAAATCTATAACATTGTTTGTTGTATGTATTGTCTTCAGAATTCAAGTGAATGCATAACTAAATGTACACATGAAGATTGTAAAACACGTTTTCAAAGATTACACTTTTAGTGTGTTTTAAGTGACATTATATAGCACTTTTTGCTGTTATGAGACTATGTAAGAAGAGGAAAAATAATCTTCTGTATTTGTGATATTGAAAACCGATTTTAATTCTTTGGGAAATTGAATTAACACATAACCGGGGCATTTTGGGGCTAAAAACGATGAAATTTGGACCACTAAATTCCATGTAACTAAGAAGCGGTGAAATAAATGATTTATAATTTATATTCAAGAGCTAACAAATGTGTTTCTTACTTACATTGGGTAGGTTTTTGAAAATTTTAGTTTTTATAATGATTTTAGGTTTGTAAGTTTTTTATGTGGGCTAGAATTTCATAAAGCGTTAAAATCAAAATTGTTCCCCATGATTTTCTGAGGAGAAAAATGCCAAGATGTGCTTGGGAATTTCCATCGAAACTTTAAAGGGTATTTTTACCACTGTGGTGAGCGATTGCAGAAAGCCAGATGATGCGTAACAACGTTTTATACAGCATAGTACTTTTTAGAGCTCTTTAGAGAGCCCTTGAGATTTGTACGGAAGAAAGCCTAACAGAAGCCTCAAAACCCTTAAATGTGAAAAAGTGTCAATAATTCCTCTCCTTTTCCCTTTTTCATAAATACTTGATAAATACAGTGTCATTACCATTTGAAACTGTACTAATTAGTATCTAATTCATGAACGCACTAGCGAATTGTATTCCCGTATTTTTGAAGAATAAAGAGTAGTCAATTCTTAGAAAACCTTCAGTTCCATCATAACATAGCGCAGTCGGCAGGATTCTTTATAAGGGCCTCAATTCATATCATATATATTTACACTTTCAAATATTCCACCCGTCATTGTACGGTGAGTACACATACAATAATAACTGGATGGACCCAACCGGGTCAAATAGTCCATCAGGTCAGAGACTCGAGCATTCCGAACACGTTTCTATTCGTCGTGTCATCTTCAGCCCCTTTTTGCCTAGTCCGTTGAAGGTCAACGAATTCTTTTCCCTCCCCATCTTCATTGAAGGAGGGGGAAAATCATCTCAGCCACCCAGGCTAAGGTTGCGAGTCAGTGTCATGACAATGTTCCGTATCGCCAGCTCAGCCTGAATTTCCCCCAGCAACGCCTGGCCCATCCAGGTGGTCGGCCCAGATTGAAGATGATTCCACGTCGACGCTTCACGCCATCAAGTCTACTTCAGGGTTCGCCTCTGAGAGTGACACAGAATTCATACGTCGACTTACGGCTTAGTCACCCCATTCGGAGCGCCTTTAAGCCATATTGCTTTGACTAAACACCTGTGTTACCCCTCCATCTGTACAACAAATCGGCTGAAAACCCTATTAGTTGTTTCACCTGTGTCTCAGTGCTGGTATCAGTTTGCTTTAACTTGGCTATCTCTCGCATATTCTGTCGACTGACCCATTTTATTTGTCTACAATGGCAAGCCTGTGACCGGTGGCCATATCGTGAACTTAAGGAAGACGAATCTTGCTTGGTCCGTCCTCAATTGTGGAAGTGAGTGTGGGTGAGTGAGTGATTTTGTGAGGCCCCTCCAAGCCCTCCAACGAGTCCGGATTGACCCTTTTCGTGCCCCTGGATCGAGTCTGGAGATTGACTAACGTGCCCAGTGTCACCCGCTCATCGCCGTCATGAACATCTTCCGCTTGGCCGGGGACTTGTCCCATTTGGCCGCCATCATCATCCTCTTGATCAAGATTTGGAAGACACGCTCCTGCGCCGGCATTTCGGGTGAGCAGACGGACTCAAAGCCCCCAAGGCCACGGAGGCCCTGTATGACTTAAAGGACAGACGTAATCCGAAGGGAGGGGGAGGGAGGACATGGAGAAGAGGTCATTTTTGACGTTATATATTAGCTGGGTTCTAAATGGACCTTTAAAACATGCAATATCGAACCCACCTTTCAGGGGACAGAGATGGCATAGATTAAACTGTAGTCTATAGGGTTGTCATTACTGCATGACGTAGGATTTGACCGATTGATTGGTAATGGTAATTGGATGAATGTATTATTTCACTTTCGCCTGTTCAAGTAAGGGATCCTTGTCGCTTTTGACGACTAAAAAGCCCATTCTATACTCAAGTCTGACGTAAACAGGTGCGGCATCTTGACGCTAAATCAATCAGAGGCGCTTTGTTTTCAAGACTATTGACGTGCTCCATGTTGATTAGGCTATTGAACGAAGACCCTGTCAGACACATATGAACCTAAGATTAACTGGACCCAGCCCCCAAGAGGTCCCAACCCCTGATTTGATAGAATTAGACCAAGAAGAGGCAGATCGTGTTATACAATATATCGTAAATGACCGAAGCAAAAATTTCCCGATACTTAACAGGGTTTTAAAATGGACCTTATTCAAAGCTTGACGGTTAGTGCCTGATCTGATGTATGGATTTCGGCACGCTGCACTATTATATCTTGTTGCTCATTACAAAGAAAGCATGGCTTTCACTTGGCTAACAGGAGCACGAGTTCAGATGTTTCTCGTCGTCCGCCAAAGGTTAAATATGGATTCTCGTATGTCTTTGCAGGTCGATCCCAAGTGCTCTTTGCCATCGTGTTTATCACTCGTTACTTGGATCTATTCACCAATTTCATCTCCGCGTACAACACGGCCATGAAGGTGTTCTTCTTGGGCTCCTCCATTGGCACGGTGTATTTGATGTATTTGAAATTCAAGGCCACTTACGATCACAACCATGATACTTTTCGGTAAGAGCCTTGATTGTTGGTCTTTGTCATGGGCTATAGTACAAATCTAACACTTGCAAATTCCTTTTAGGATTGAATTCTTGCTCCTTCCCACGGCCCTGCTTTCTCTCGTTTTGAACCACGAGTTTAGTGTCATGGAGATCTTATGGACGTTTTCCATCTATTTGGAGTCGGTGGCCATCTTGCCTCAGTTGTTCATGGTCTCCAAAACAGGCGAGGCCGAATCGATCACTTCGCACTATCTGTTTGCTCTTGGATCTTATCGCGGACTTTACATCTTGAACTGGATTTACCGTTACTACTTTGAAGGTATGATGGATCTTATTTATTAACCCTCTCAATTTAGATGTGGGAGAAATGGGATTCATAAGTAATTAATCTCGTGTCATTACAGGATTCTATGATATCATCGCCATCGTAGCCGGTTGTGTACAGACCATCCTGTACTGCGATTTCTTCTATTTATACATCACAAAAGTGCTGAAAGGCAAGAAACTTCAGCTCCCGGCCTAAGAGCCTCGATTGCCTATTCGTGTGACGTGAGAAATGTAAATCAATGTGAGTGTCAAGTCCCTGGACAAAAGGAGGAGCCACCTACACCCATTTACGAGTCGGGCAATGATGAGAAAACATGATGAAAAAGAAGAAGGCGATGGACCTCGAGTCCTAGACCATCCTTTGGGGGACCTAGAGCGACCATTACTTGATTCTTTCAACCAATCTTTAATCGACTATGTTGTTTTCTTTTTTTGATCGAATGGATGGTCCCGGCTAGGGCTATCCCCATAACCGCCTTGCTTTGTATTATTATTAATTAAAGTTTTTACGAAGTCGCGAGTTTTTCAATTATTCGATCAGGTATACTCTCGTCATTGTTTGTCATGCTCAAAAAATAATGCACATATTATTTTCAAATGTAAAATAAATGAAAAATTTACCATTGTCAAGAAAATAGGAATACAAACACCAAAGGTATCGAGAGGATTATTAGTAGAGATGAAAGTTGAACTCATTTGCTACTCAGAACAATCGTGCAACCTACGTAGCAACCTCAAACCCCGTTGGTGAATTTCAGCAAGCTGTGGTAAACGAGGTGAGAGAAGAGGGTTACACTCGTTACACTCACCATGCATGGCGGGCTATCATACGCTCCATCGGAAGTACATATGTTGACTTAAACGGGGCCCCCTGAAAGAGGATGGTTTGGTTAGGCCGGCCCAAGGTTTGCCATTCTCAGCTGACCTCGGTGCGCAGTGTTTCCGAAATATCCATCTCCATTCAGAGTTTGCACATAAATCAACTGCAGGCTTTCACAGCCATGGACCTTGAATGAGGCGCGGACTAATAAAGATGGGGAATTGGGACCAAGCACTAAGGATTAACCGTCTTCCTTTTCGCAAAGGTCAATCAAAACATACGGAGTCAAGTGCCAAATCGTGTTGGAATCTGTAAAAAGCTTTCACATTTTTATTCAAGAATGAACTATTTATTTGATTTAGCTCTTTTTTGATTTTTAGCCTGATTTTGGCACCTTTTGGGCATTTTTTGTTTATTTCCACTTTAAAAAATCACGTCATTTCTGGTGGTAAAAAGTATTGGCTAAACTTTTCACATTAAACACCTCGTGTCTGTATCCAGATGGTCTGTAAATTATAATCTAAAGGTCAATATAGTGGCAGTCCTTTCCAAACACCTATTTGTGGCACCAAAAAAACGCGTATTTTTCAAGGTTCTTATTCTTAGTCTGGATGCTAGGGTTGGAGGGGTGAACCAAACCTTAAGTAATCAGATTGGTTCCAATTCACATTTCATTAACATGAAGTTTGTTCAATTAAATCTCTTGGGTTGAAAAACATTTTGTAACTGTGGTAATTTCAGTGATGCATTTATTCGTTCAGAAAAGAAGCTTTCCAAACACAGCTGCTACCGGTTTGTATGGATTCTAGACATTTCCTCCCCCACATTAATTTTCCAAGGCAACTGATTACTGTACGAGCAAAATCTCACGACACTGTCGTGTGCGAGTTGTTGCCTATGCAGCTGTTTTGTCTCAGCCAGTAAGTGGGTCTGCTGCAAATACCGTGCTCGAACCTGCGCCTGCCGCTCTCCTGTCCGTCAGTCTAGCCAAGTGGTCGCCTGCATCTCATCTGCATCATCTTCCTTATGTCAGCAGCACTTTGGCCACCCTCCTGGATGGAAGAGAGAAGAGGCTCATCCGAACATCAATAATAGACTCGACCTCGTTCTCAGCCTGAGTTACTCTTCCCTTCACTTGGTCCCTCCTGTTGGTCCAGTGCTCGTGGTCCTCAGTCTCTTCTTACACCGGGATGGCCTCCTCCCGCACCGTCCACCTTGGCCAGACCCATTCCTAGCGAGATATCCAGCCATCTTACTCATCAACATCGTCGGTCGGACGGCGTGCAAGACGATCGTATGGCTGGAGCGCCATGTTCTGTGGCCCTGGATCACGGCGGCCGTGGTTCCCACACGGCTCGACGACGCTTGAGTACATAAGTCGTTTGAGGACGCCTACGGGTCGGTGGACCTGATGGGTTCGCAGACGCTAGAACTGTTGCAGCAGGGGATCTGGGCCTCCCTGACTGGAGGTTGGTACCATGATCCCCAGCAACCCGTACTCAGCAACACACTCCACCTGTATCTTTGGTTGGCACTCTGGGCTTGCCCATTTGCCATTCATGTGGTGAGTAGACCGGGCTACCGGTGACCCCATGACTTCACTTGAATCATAGGAAACCAAGTTCAACCTTGAATTGGTTACACATTTTTTAGTATTGCCCGCCCCCGACCTTATACGTGTGGTTGGTGTATGCCCTGGTTTTGTTGGTCGTGTTCACCAGCTTGAAATTGCTCAACATTCGGCTGCATCGCATGTTCGATACCACGGCGTGCGTGGAAGAAGCGTGGACCCCACCGGGTCGAGCCAGCTTGGGTCGTCCACGGCCCCTAGATAAGCGGGCCTTGAACGCACCGGCACATGAGAGCGAGGTGGGATTCGAGATGCGCGAGATGGGATCCGGCACGCAAGTTCTGGCCACGTCCGTCGAGGGCAGTTCCCGAGCCTCCCTGGCCGATCATCCGGCTGGGTATTTCCCTGCGGTCAATTCCACCGCCGACCATACTGCTAAGGATGGGCCCGGTGTGCGGTCCGGGAGCACATTTGGTAAGCTCGGGGTTAAACTGTTCATACGTGGTGTTTTTGAAAGAATTTTAATGTTCGGATGTTCTTTCTAGACCTTAAGGTGGATGTTCATTCCAAGCCCCCAGAGATGGGCCCCGCCGAATCCGGTCCCACTTCAAACCAGGAACCGGTGCGCACCACCGCTCAATCCGCATCGGATGACGTCGTCATTGTGGTGGATGACTCGCCGCCCGATCATGTCGAAGGACCGCCCGAACCCACCCCCACCTTGCCAGATCAGCCGCTCAGTCTGGAAGATCAGTCCATCGGGTCGGTCGGGTCGAGTTTCAACACATCCACTTCGGGATTTCCATCCGTGCAAACGGGCGGAGAAACGGCCAGCGTGTCCCACCATCGGACCGAGCCTCGACGACGTTTCTCAAACTTATCCAATCTGGCTCAGAGTCTACCAAGTGCTACTTTTTCCACCACCTCCGGCTTTCCTGTGGCTGGGTCACTCGACTTGGCCACCTTGCGCAATCGACCTCATACGCATTCTTCCTACACGGCTTTGAACCAAAATCGTCGCTTTAATCCGAGAACTCGAACTTCCAGAGCAGGCGTTTTACCACCCAGTGAGGTTGAAACTGATGACCCTCGTGTCCGAGTTCGCCGGACTCGGTCGGCTTTGGAGACTAGCTCCACTGTGAAAGCTCGTCGGACTGCCACGCAAACTGAGCCGGAAATGGTAGCCGCCGGTGAATGTGATAGTCAAAGTGACGAGGAGGAATCCCGATCACCTCTTCTAGTTCGCCAAATCCCGATTGGTGCCAACAAGCCTATTGCTCGGAAGGGTGGCCCCAATTGTGAGAACAACCGTGATGATCACGATGGTGTCAGCTTACCTCAGCTGACGGCCAATAACTATTTGGGTGAAACCGGCGCCGACATGGATATGGAGACGTTCGTGGCAGAGTTGGAAGACGCCACTAATGCTTTAATTCTGGCTGATCAACGTAAGAGATGGTGGCCTGATTTTTCTTCACTCATGGATTGTTAATTGAGTTTGATTGCTTGTAGATTTGAAGGCTTATGAAACTAGTGATCCCCCGGACGATTCCAAGGTTCCATCTCGGACCAATTCATGGTCTCAAACTCCAATGTATAATCGTTCTAGAAGGTCATCAGGCCCTTACATTTCAATGAATCATGGTAAGTGAAGAGAATTAAACACATGAGATTGGGAACTCATATATTGAAGTCTCTTTTTAAGGTCGGCTAAAAAGACGGGATCGTTCGTCCAGTTTGGATCATGAGCGACGGGATATCGTTCCCGATCCTGAGCCCATTGATTCCCCTAACAATCCCTTAGCCAGTGTTCACCCTTTGGATTGGTTGTTCTCGGACAGTGAACCGGAACCCCCAAGTAGCCCCAAGATGGTCGAGGGTGATAGTGCGTCCAGGAACCGTAAAGAATCTTCGAGTCAAGGTTCCAGTGGAACCGACACGGAAACACGAACCCTATTGCCCCGGACCAATCCCAATGTGGGACCAAGCACGGTTTCTCAATCCCACAGAGGAGCCATTCCAAAGAAACGACCTGCCCCACCCATCCCCTCTCACGATACGCCCCTGCCAACCCCACAGACTGATGTGGCGCCTCCAAGTTCTGTTGTCACAACAAGTGAACAACGTCCTCCGACTGATGGAGCCGAAGAGTTTCGGGAATGGCGGAGACGCGCGATGAAAAAGCGAAGTTCGTCCCGGCAAATTGAGGACATAAGCCAAGAACAGCCCGATGAGCCTCCGACTGAACGGACGGAGAGTTGTGATCCGATTGATAGCCTTGACTTGAAGAGACGAATCATTAGCATTTTGTCCTATTCGGATACGGCCGAGTGCGAGAAGGAATTGAGTAAACTACGCAAAGACATGGCCATGGCCAAGATCCTCCGCGATGCCGAAGGGAAAACGAATCAAGGCCAAACCAACGATGAGAGTGGAAGTCTAGCTGATTCAACCCTCAGCACTGTCAGAAGACGATTGCCCACCAGCCAACGACTCAGACGTTTAGGGGCGAGGAGTGAGGATGAACACGGAGGAACAACCGAGTCTACTTTCACCACAGGGGATCGAAACGCTCGACGAACTGCGGCCGAGGATGAGGCCAGACGAGAGCGGAGGCGTCGCCGACGGGCAGCTCGGCGGGCTGAGCGAGAGCGAAGAAATTCCGCCACTACAGCCACACTACAGCCGAATGCTTCCACCACGGTGGCTGTGGCCACGGTCTTTGGTCAAGGACAAGGTACTCACATTGCCACTGATCATGAAGATACCACGGAGGGGGCAGTGCACTGCTTTCAGGACGAATTTGGGCATTGGCACTCCTACACATTTGGCACTGAAAGTACCGGCTCCTCGAACGCCGTGAATCCTAATCCGACAGCCGTCAGCAGCCGCTTATTGAACACTTTCCTTCAAAGTCGACCCGATCCGAACGATTCCCGAGGGTTGGAAAACAAAACAGCCTTCGACCCAACTCGATCCCGATCCCGGTCCAATTCCAATGTGAGTGCCAGCTCAGGCTTAACGGTGGTCTTGGACAGTCCCGGGATGGGTCTTCAGCCCAACCGAACCACGTCAGAAGGAGATGATGCATTTGCGTCGTCTTCCACACCTGGATATCATTTCCGCATGGGCAATCCCTCGAGCCAACTCAGCCCGGGACGTGCTCACATCTCGTTCCGATCCCACCGCAATCAATTTCATTCTCTTGCCGAGACGTTTCTCGAGCGAACGCGTCATGCCGCTTCTGCTGCGGCCTTTGGCGGCACTCCCAACACATCGAGTCTCGAAGGTGGACCGCCCAACACTTCTCTGCCCGCGAATCAAGCCATGGGGACCGCCATAGCTCATAGCTCTGTGGTCGACAGTGGACCCAAACTTGTGTTCACCGAGACAATCATGCCCAAGACCCGGAAGTTCTACTTGTTCCACGTTTTGCCCTGGTTTACAACGAAAGTCAAATTTGATCGATTGGGTCTTTTAGCCTTTTTAGATAAGAGCCCGACGTTTTTGGAGAATGCTCTCTCCGTGCTCTTGGCGGTGGCCGTGGCCGTGTTTAGCGCCCTCATTCTGAACCAAGAATATTACACTGACGTCTGGATATTCGTGTTCTGTGCAGTGACGGCTAGTTGTCAGTATTCGCTCTTAAAATCCGTGCAGCCCGACAGTGCCAGCCCGACGCACGGTTTCAACCGGATCATCGTGTACAGTCGCTCTGTGTATTTCATCCTGTGCTGCTCTGTCATCCTTTTGCTCCAAGCTTGCCTGGACTACGGTTGGACCCTGAATGCGTTCCAATTGTACACCGTGTCTTTTCCCACTCAGTTTCATTTGAGCCTGCTTCGCGACTCGCTGTACGCGTTCGTGTTGGGATTTCCGATTGTTTTCATCCTCGGCCTTCTACCTCAAATCAACACATTCGTCATGTACTTGCTAGAGCAAGTGGATATCCATGTATTTGGCGGGAATGCTGCCTCAAGTCTGCTCTCGAGTGTGTATTGTGTGGCCCGAAGCATTTTGGCCGTGGGAATTCTCATCGGATTCGCATACGGTGGACTAACGGGCAAAGCTCATTCTGAGAATACTCAAGAGATCCTTTTCTCCATCTTCTGTGCCTTAGAAATCACCTTAAGCTATCACTTATCCAGGAGTAGCTCCGATCCGAGTGTGATCTTGTCCCTGATCAAGCGTCAACTTCTTATGCCCGTTTTGTCAGATGAGAGCTCTGTTCACGATTCCCACGAAATGGAAAGTCAAGCTCCCAATCTCAGTCATGTCACCACTCACCCAGAGACCGCATCCTCACCCACTCTTTCCACCCACAGCATCTGTGATCCTCTGCCCAAGAAGTTGAGGGATACCGTGAATGCTCGCCTTAAGAACGACGCCCTGATGTGTTGCGTCATCGCTCTGGTCACGTTCTTTCTCCATTGGAGCGGGTTCTTCCTGAAGCTCCAACCCAACTTGAACTACGTCCTCTGGATCACGGCCGGAGTGGTCGGGTTCATGTGTCACTACGTCTTGCCTCAGTTGCGGAAACAATTGCCCTGGCTTTGTTTCTCGCATCCAATTCTCAAAAGTCACGAGTACGGATTGTTCGAGGTCACTCAGGCAGCCAAGATCATGTGGTTCGAGCGGATATACTTGTGGGTCAAGATCCTGGAGAAATCCGTTCTGTATCCTCTGATCTTTCTCAGTGCACTCTCCATGGACATCAACTCTTTCAAGCATATGACCCACCCATTCTGGGCGGCCATCATTCTCGTGGTGACTGGCCTGAAATGCCTCCGCTCGAGCTTTTCCGATTGTTCCAAGCAATACTTTGTGCTCCTCGTGACGATCCTATTATTTCAATTCGATCCCGGCTCCGGGACCATCATTGGCGATGGTGGCCATCGAGAGCGTGATCCATTCATCATCCACTACTTCCTGGTCAGCATAGCCTTGCACAAGCTCCACGAGTTCTACCTGAAAGTACAATTTGTCATCACCTACATTGCTCCGTGGCAAATCACGTGGGGATCGGCCTTTCACGCCTTCGCTCAGCCTTTCAGTGTGCCACATTCCGCCATGTTATTTCTTCAGGCTGCCATTTCCGCCCTCTTCTCCACCCCACTTAATCCAATCCTGGGATCTGCTATATTCATCACGTCATACGTGAGACCGGTCAAGTTTTGGGAGCGTGATTACAACACCAAGCGGGTGGATCACTCCAATACGCGCTTGTCTTCGCATTTAGAACGTAATCCAGGAGCGGACGATAATAACCTGAATTCCATCTTCTATGAGCATCTGACCCGATCGTTGCAAGAGAGTCTGTGCGGCGATATCATGTTGGGTCGTTGGGGAGCCGCCATGCAAGGCGATTGTTTTGTCCTGGCCTCCGATTACCTGAACTGCTTGGTCCATATCATCGAAATGGCCAACGGTCTGGTCACGTTCCAAGTGCGAGGTCTCGAATTCAGGGGAACCTATTGCCAACAGCGCGAGGTCGAGGCCATTTCGGAAGGTGTGGAGGAGGACTTGGGGTTCTGTTGTTGCGAACCGGGTCATTGGCCCCATATGTTGAGTGTGAATGCGGCTTTTAGTCAAAGATGGTTGGCCTGGGAAGTGAGTGCCATTAAGTATGTGCTTGAAGGCTACTCCATTTCGGATAACTCGGCTCAGTCCATCCTTCAAGTTTTCGACCTCCGCAAGGTTCTCATCAACTACTATGTCAAGGTGAGTTAGTGTGTAGTGTATTGTAGATAGCTGTAGCTCAAATACCGGCATGTGTATTTTTTTTTGGTCTCTTCTAGAGCATCATTTACTACACCATCCGCTCGCCCAAAATCGAGGACTGGCTGGATCATCCGACCATCAAGGAGGCGCTTAAGCCCATGAAAGACAAACACTTTGTCGACTTGGACCCGCTTTTCAATCTAAATATCGACGAAGATTTTGACTTTCGAGCTTCGGGCATTACTCGCTCCTCGTTTTGCAATGTCTATCTCGATTGGATTACGTTTTGTGCCGAACGCCGTGAATCGGCCCCGGATTTCTCGAAAGAATCGGATCTGGTATCGTTGTGCTTCGCCTTGAGCCTTTTGGGCCGTCGAGCGTTGGGCGCAGCCTCGCACAATTTCTTGACATCTGTGGAGTTCTTTCTCTTCGGTCTGCACGCTCTCTTCAAGGGAGATTTCCGAATCACGTCCATTCGAGACGAGTGGGTGTTTTGCGATCTAGATTTGCTAAAGAAAGTCGTCGCTCCGGGAGTGAGAATGTCCGTGAAGCTCCATCAAGATCACTTCATGTCCCCGGACGAATACGACGACTCGAGTGTACTCTACGAGGCCATTTCCACCCATGAGCAAAACCTCGTGATATCGCATGAAGGCGATCCAGCTTGGCGCCAAGCCGTGCTTTCGGGGGCCCCCAGTCTTCTGGCCTTGCGACACGTGGTCGATGATGGAGCCGATGAGTACAAGATCATAATGCTGAACAAGCGCCATATCAGTTTCCGCGTGATCAAGCTCAACCGCGAATGTGTCCGGGGTCTTTGGGCGGGCCAACAACAAGAGCTCATCTTTCTGCGCAACCGAAACCCCGAGCGTGGATCCATTCAAAACGCCAAGCAAGCCTTGCGGAACATCATCAACTCATCGTGTGATCAACCCATTGGATATCCCATCTACGTCTCCCCACTCACCACCTCTTTCTTAGACACGAACAAACAAGTGAACAAAATCGTGGGCGGTCCTCTCAGTCTAACTGTGATCAAGACCACACTCCTTCAGTGTTGGGAACGGATCTGGAAGCGATGCGGGGAAAGCTGCTCAAGTGGAAGCTCTCTGCCCGTGGACCAAGACAACGCCTTCTTTCCCGGGATCATTCCGCCCATGAGTGGCGTGGCTCCCACCGAAGGCGACCACCCTGAGAGCGGCCTGGCCAGTCGAGGTGGGTCCCTGCCCAATCCCACCCCCGGAATGCAACGAACGAGTCAATCCAGTCAACATAGCACGGCAGCCTCGCTGTTGGCCTTGAACAAGCCCACAGTGGGCGGACCAGCCTTGGCCAGCTTAGCGGGGTTGCTCTCGCAGCAGCAGCAGCAGCAGAACGATTCATCGCCTTCACTAAGTCGGGGGTCCTCCAAGAGGCCGGAACCAATTCTCAGAGCCAAGGTAAACTCAGTACTTTAGTGGCATTACCATGCATACGTATGAACTCATGCTTGGAGAGGAACGCTAATGAATTTGCCATCTTTCGTGTAGATTGTGGATTCCTTGCAAGTCTACGACAACATCAACTTGGGTCGCCGGATCGATCCCATTTGGCCGGATGAGACTTGGCGAGCTCAAGGAGGAAGAAGCAACTGGAAGAATTGGATCCCGCTGGATGAAATGGAAGGGACGGTAAGTCCTTTAGATAGGCCCGTTGTTGCAAATACAGGGATTCCCATAGGCTATCGATTTTAATTGCCCATTGCATTGTAGGTAGTTCATAAATGGAGTCCGTGCCACCGAGAGCCCGTCAAACGGTCCCATGTGGACAAAGCCATTGTTCTATTGAAGATCGACGAGAAATACGTGCCCATTGTGGAAACAGCCGTTTGCTACATCCTCGATGCCCCACAAGCCGCCTCGCAATCGAATCCAACCCAAGAGGAGGCACCCAAAGAAAAGTCGATCATCGAAGCGAGTAGTCAACAACCCGCCCCAGGTCGTCCTTGCACTGCTCATGTGATATCCGAGGATGTTGAGCCGGAGCCTCCATCCGCGTCTTCATCGCCACCGATGTCGGACGGTGGTGTGTCTGAGAAAGCCGTTTAGTACTAATAATATCACTATCATAATTCATCTTACTAGTTATTCAGAATAACCAATATCCTTGGCCGCCAACAGTACCATAAGCATCAGCGAAGAAAAAGAAATTCCTTCAGTCTCATTCATAAACATTTTCCGTCTCTGACTTGATTTTTTTCTTCTTTCATATAAAAACGGGACTGTGTTTTGATAATGCAACAGGTCAACTACGTCGTAGTTATGTAATTGATACAGTGTTTGGAAGTTCGGTTGATCGGTGTAGATATTGTTCGAAAACCACTTTAAGCCATTCAAATTCTATTACAAGCAATTGAAAATTAGGTCCACTTTGTCAATCAAGCTAAACCTAGTAATACATACATGAAAACCACATGAACATACGTACGCAACCTTTCGTCGACTCGATTAATGCAAGGGTCATCGTCATCGGTAAGCTGTTGTGCGTGAGAGCGTGCCCGATGGTCTTTATTTCTACATGGGTGGGGGTGGGGGCACGGGTTGAAACTGGGGCGGCGGGGGCACCATGCCCACCGGAGCACGAGATCCGGGCGGCATAGGCGGGGGTGGCAAACCCGGCGGCGGCATGGGCGGGCGCGGAGCCATGAAATTGGGGTTCAACAAGCCCATGGGCGGTGCCCCGGCGCCGTGCATGGGTTTCCGATCCGAAGTGAGTTTAAAGGCGAATTGGAGAAAGAACTCCTTGGTCTCGGGGTTCCACACGGACCAGAAACGCCCTTCGGACTTGTCGACCTCGCGACTGGGCACCTTGAAGGCGATGGTCTCGTAGGGCTCGGCCGCGAACAGCAAGTACTGCCATTTGCGGTCCGGCGGCTCGACTTTCTGCTCATAAGCCGACATGAATCGATGTCGCGGCGTGATGCCGTCGGCGATTTCCGGGTAGTCGATCTCGAACATGAGGGATTGTTGGCCTTGGTCGGGATCGCGTTGCTTGGTCACCCGATATCCGGGTCGTCCGATCTTGACGAATTTCTTGTGCTCCACGTTGAGTCGGGCCTTGTCGGGGGCGGGGTTGGTGGGCGCCTCCTTGGCCTCTTTGGCCGCCCGGCGGGCCAAGTTGCTCTGATGCTTCTTGCCCTGGGTGTGGGCCAGGTAGGAGGCCTCGTTGTTGTGCAACGTCAGACAGAGCTTGCATTCGTAGGTGCCCAAGTGATTGCGCATGAAGTACGGGTCCTTGGCCAGGTCGATGGTTTCGGCGGCCAAAGCGGCTAGCCGCTCGCGACGGTCGCGATTCGACTCCGAGTAGCTGGCCTGACCGCCGCCGCCCGTCTTCGAGCCCACACGGTTCTGGAAATCCATGCTGGACCAGGATTAGCCCACTCTGGCGAGGAGGAGAGCTACGCGTAGAAGATAAGGATGCGCCGCTTTTATCCTTCCGGTTTCCTCCAAGTTCTGCTCCACCTCCAACGTTGGAACGCTTCGAACGCTGCTAACCTTGGTTCTAACCGTGTTGACCGATCGTTTGATTGTGTTGCTGTTATGAAGAAAAATGACCCACTCGAGCTTGCGATTCCGGTCGGTAGAGGGCCAATCATATACCAGTCAAGCCAGCGTGACCAGTCAGGTTTGGACGAGTCGTTGGGGATGACCGGTAAGTAGCCAAAGCGAAATTTTTATTCTCTAATCAAGGAAGAAATATGTTTTGGATGACAAAGTCAGGTGCATTTCCAAAAGTGGAATGCCACGTACGTTTCAATACTCCTTGAAGGTTTTTGGACCAAGCTCTTGGGCTTCTTTTTTTGTTTGGGTGCTGGAACAAAAACTTGAGAAATGTTTGCCCAATGGTTCTGGGTCAAAATTGTTTGGACCAAGCTTCTCACATAAAGGGCTACATAGTGGTGCCCCCTAGAAACCAGGCGCTTTTTTTAATCTACAGGCAATTTGTACTGGGCGAGTCCAGAATCAAGTCCGAGTGCTATCGAGTCTTTTACTCGAATTTGGAGAAATGTGGCCTGATTCGCCAAAATCTTAATCAGTTTTCATCATTTATTCCAGGTATTATCAAAGTATTAGAATGAAGATCTGGGGTAAAACTAGTGCTGTCATCTAGGTACTTTGAAGGGGTTTCATTTTTGAATCGTGTTATATTTTGTAATGCCTCAATTAAATACGATTACAGTGAAAGATCTCTTTTTTTTGTCTGTGGCAGGAAATCTTCTTTTGCCTCAGAATGCTTTGTCGATTTTTTTCTCCATTTTACACATTTACATGACTTACATCACGGGCGGGCTAATGGCATGCAAGGAAACATTATTATGTCTAATTGTTAATATAATTTATGATCTAATATCAATGAAAATATAATGTCTAATGTTATTTCTAATGCTGTATTGTATAGTTTCAGAAAAGAGTAACATTTTTTTAAAGGCAACGTGAATCCTATGCAGATTTAATAATCTACGTATTTTTCTGTTTCAAATGATTGCTATTTGGGTGGCATTTCTCAGATCTATATCATTAGTGGCAAAAATATCCGTCATTTTTGTCTCACATATTACATTATGACCATAGTCCTAGCATTGTCCATTTAGATTGTAACCAAAGTAACATCATCACATGTTTTAGGAGAAGTGAACTGATTGTGTAAAGTATGTCCGTAAATTTCCTGCCCCATGACAAAACTGTGATTATCAACCAATCTTATAACTGATTTATTCCACTTAATAAAACATGTCATGATCGTCTTCTTCCAACATAAAACTGAATTTCATAGCTAACCGCAGTTTCGACGTCGATCACAATATGTAGCAATTCTAATCAGACTGCTTTTACGTCTTTGGGTGTGCTCACCGTCTAAAACTCACAAGGGGAATAGTTAGCGAGGCCAATCCAACTGGGGACCTCTGCCATGGCAGGACACGGCCATGACCACCACGCCACGTCTCATCCCGGTTCAATCTCGGTTAAATAGCCCATCAATGTCACCTCCACCATAACACAAGCTGTAAAAACAAAATTGAAATTAGCCTCCATAATGTTCCATTGGTCGGAGGCTGAAGTTTGGTCGAGCAGATGTACGTAGATTCGGATGGATGGACATAGCTAGTTAGTCACACTGAACAAGCGAATGTTCACTGTTCACTGCTCGATAAACGTTATTCTCCACTGATTAGTTGGCGATGCTCATTTTTAAATTTGTGTCAAAATGTCAAAAGGTTTAGATAGAGACTTTAAGGGTTATTAATATCGTGTTACCTTAGGTTGGGTTAGTTTAGGTAAGGTTAGATTAGGCCAGGTTAAGATTTAAAAATGTAGCACCGCCAACTAATCGGTGGAGAATAACGTTTACCTTCACTGCTCAGCCCACCGGCAAACGACGTGGCCTTCGGCGTAATGTTCAGCTCCACCAATGGATTCTGAACAGACAAATTAGTCTTCATTTGGCCCAATAAAGGTAGTTTGGACCAGGTTTGAGCCTCCGGCTATTGCAAAGTCATTAGTTTGAACCCTTTTTATTTCCCCTACAACCTATCAAAAGGCACATAGAAGGCACCTTGATCTTATCAGCCGAGTCTAGAGCTCTCGAGTATTAGACTGATCCAGCCGATCAATGTGGTGCT
This sequence comes from Tigriopus californicus, assembly GCF_007210705.1. Taxonomy (NCBI): domain Eukaryota; kingdom Metazoa; phylum Arthropoda; class Copepoda; order Harpacticoida; family Harpacticidae; genus Tigriopus; species Tigriopus californicus. Next base: position 10,016,725 of record NC_081446.1, read on the forward strand.
TTTTCTCGGTCTACGTACGGTCCACACTCGACATTGTTATAAAGAGTCAAGTCAACCGCAAGTCATCCGTGGGCGCTTTCGTGGCCTGGTTGTGTTTGGGCTGGCGCTGGTGATTAGCGGCTACCCGTACTTGCCCGACCCGGATTTGGTGACTGGGCCTAGCGACGGACGGAGAGGATGAGTGGCGGGTGGTCGTCGCGATGGCTGGCCCGGTTCTCGGTCGAGAAGCAAGAGACCCTCCTGAAAATGATGGTCTTGTCCGCCTCCGCACTATTGGGTAAGGCCAACCAATGGCTGATTCAAAGCCCCTCCCTGCCTCCCTGCCTCCCCGCCTCCATGGCCTGATTGGATGGAATGGGGGTTATGACCCTGAAAATGAAAAGTACCTCGAGTTGGTTACCAATGGCTGCGGGTGACACCCTAAATGAATGGCGGATTCTCGGGTCTGTCTTCGACTTGTCATCTGTGGATTCCGTACTACTCTAAGGAGTTATCTTTCGCTCTGAAGAGCCATTCAGGCTTGATGGATAGATGGATGGGTGGGGCCCCACTGGGCCCCACCCTCCAGAGGGTTCATGTCCGTGAATCTGCCCACTAGTCCTCCACTAATGCTTGATTATATCATCCGACCAGCTTTTGACCCTGACGTGGATCCAACACTGGGAGACGTCAAAATTGTTACGAAAAACAGATTTAGAATTAGTCCTCAATTGCTGACAAATTCATTGATAAAATTTAGCTAGTTGCCCCAGGTCCGTTTCATTTGAAGGTTAGGGCATGCCGTCTGTTGGACGGACCCCATTTCATTCCTGACCCAATGCCAAATCCAGATCTCATCCGTCCTAACCGGTCTGTTTTCCTCCAGCCTTTGCCATCCGTTTGTTCTCCGTGTTGAGCTTCGAGTCCATGATCCACGAGTTCGATCCGTACTTCAATTACCGCACCACGCGTTTCCTCACCGAGGAGGGCTTCTACGCCTTCCACAACTGGTTCGATGACCGGGCTTGGTATCCCCTAGGACGCATCATCGGCGGCACTATCTACCCCGGACTCATGCTAACCTCGGCCGTGTTCTACCACGTGCTCAATTTCCTCCACGTGACCATCCACGTGCGCGACGTGTGCGTCTTCTTGGCCCCGTTTTTCTCCTCGTTGACCGTGCTCATCACGTATCAATTGACCCGAGAGCTGTACTCCACCGGGGCCGGATTGGCCGCGGCGGCCATGATCGCCATCGTGCCCGGATATATTTCTCGATCCGTAGCGGGTTCCTATGATAACGAAGGGATCGCCATTTTCTGCATGCTCCTCACGTATTATCTGTGGATTAAGAGTGTCAAGACAGGCCAAGTGTATTGGGCTGCTTTGTGCGCGGTGGGCTACTTTTACATGGTAAGTGAGGTCTGCCTTCAATGGGATTGTGTGGGGAATAAGACGAAGACGGGGATTGATGGCTTTACATGCGGTTTTAGGTGTCATCGTGGGGTGGATACGTGTTTTTGATCAACTTGATCCCCATGCACGTGTTCGTGCTCATGGCTTGTGGGCGGTACTCGCATCGTATCTACGTGGCCTACTCCACGGTTTACACCTTGGGAACGCTCCTCTCGATGCAAATCTCCTTTGTGGGATTCCAACCCGTTCAGACCTCGGAGCACATGCTAGTAAGTGAATCATGGCGTCGACGGGTTTGTATTGACGATTGACCCATAATATGCCGTCATTTTCAGTCATTGGGCGTGTTCGGCTTGTGCCAAATCTTGAGCTTCATCAATCACCTACAAGCCAACATGACCAAAGAGAGCTTCAACCACTTGTTCAAGACCCTGGTTCTCATTGTGGGCTCCATTGTGGCTCTGGGTTTAGGCGTGCTAACTTTGTCCGGGAAAGTCGCCCCTTGGACCGGGCGATTCTACTCGTTACTCGATCCTTCCTATGCCAAAAACAACATCCCTATAATCGCGTCTGTGTCGGAGCATCAACCCACGTCTTGGTCGTCGTTTTACTTTGACCTGCAGATCCTGACCTTTCTTTTTCCCGCTGGAGTGTATTACTGTTTTGCCAAACTCACGGACCATAATATCTTCGTGATTCTTTACGGCGTGACATCCGTGTACTTTGCGGTAAGAAAGCGCTTTCGTCGACTCCTTAAGTAGCATCCTGTTGGTCAAAACCCGGATCCTCTCACTTGTATTTTCATTAGGGAGTAATGGTGCGGTTGATGCTAGTTTTGGCCCCCGTGATGTGCATCTTGTCCGGGATAGCAGTGTCGGCTTCCTTGTCCACTTACATGAAATACTTGGAAGGGAATCACAAATCCGAAAAGAAGCCCAGCAAAGCCAAGCCATCGATTCCCTCAGATCAGCGAGGATCCCACAAGGAGCTCATCGCCACGGCGTTTGTCACGATCGTCTCAGGATTCTTGGTCAGTTACGCCTTCCATTGCGTATGGGCCACATCTCGGGCCTATAGTTCTCCCAGTATCGTCCTCTCGGCTCGATCTCATGACGGTGAGATAGTCTGTAAATGGCTTTTTTATGGCCTCTGGCTTGTTCATTGCTTTTGATTATGTCTCATAGGTTCTCGTATCATCTTTGACGACTTTCGGGAAGCCTATGGTTGGTTGAGAGAAAACACGCCAGAAAATGCCAAGATCATGTCTTGGTGGGATTATGGATATCAGATCACGGCCATGGCCAATCGGACCATCTTGGTGGACAATAACACTTGGAACAACACACATATCTCGAGGGTGGGTCAGGCCATGGCCTCGGACGAGGAGCACGCCTATGAGATCATGAAAGAACTTGACGTGGATTATGTGCTCGTTATATTCGGCGGAGTGATTGGATACTCCTCGGATGGTTCGTTCTTAGTATCTCCCTGATATGTTTTGAATCATATAGAAAAAGGAGTCACATTTTTTTTAAAAACAGATATCAATAAATTCCTATGGATGGTGCGGATTGGTGGAAGCACACCCGAAGGAGAACATATCAAAGAATGGGATTACTACACCCCCTCAGGCGAGTTCCGAGTCGACTCTGAGGGAAGTCCCACCTTGCACAATTGTCTTATGTACAAGATGTGCTATTACCGATTTGGACAGATGTACACGGAAGGAGGTAAAACATTCTCGACTATTCCAACCAATTGATCTGTTGTACTTTTGTGTCAATGGTATCTTGCCCTGATTTGTTGTAGGTAAGCCTTCTGGTTACGATCGTGTTCGAAATGCGGAAATCGGCGTGAAGGACTTTGAATTGGACGTCTTGGAAGAGGCTTACACAACTGAGCATTGGATTGTTCGCATCTATAAGGTGAAAGATATGCCCAATCGCGGGGTTTAAACGTCCAGTTTTTCGACCAGGCATTCTCGAGACTAACTTTTCTAACCCGTCGATTCACTGAATACTCGAGAAGTAGGTACTCTTGGTTAATCTTCAATATTTTGGTTACAATCTTTTTTCGTCTTTATCTCCTCTGCCAATCTCTGAACTCTGTTAATTATTTGTCATTCCTCTGTTCCATTTTCCAAGTCCAACACTCGTGTGACACTTCACGATGGCATTAAATCTAATAAAACGCCAACAATGTAATCTCACAACTGATCTCTTCGGATCTGTTGACTCGTAATCATGATGTGATAATCCCTCTGATAACCTTTCCTTGGATCAATGAACCTGAACTCCCCCCGCCATTCATTGTGTGTGACTAACATTTGATGAACGATAGATTCCACGCCCCACCCCCCTCCTCCATTTAAGTTCATGGGAAGACGAGGAGTTTCTTTTCTGTGTCACGAGTGAGAGTGAAAAATAAGGAACTTGTCTTTGCGTGGGCGTGTCATTTCAGTATGAGTTGTGTTACCCGTTCATAAAGAAGTTTCAAACAATTTGTTCTCGCGCTCCTCCTCATTTCAGTCTCTAATGAACTTTCCTCCGTTTCAGTATTTCAAACTCGGTATGAACAAAGCTTCCCTCGAAGGCAAATTCTTTCGTTTTCGAGACGCACGAAAGCAGTAGATAAGTACATGTTCGCCACATTAGCGTCAAACATGAATTTCAATGGCTCGAAAAATTGCAACGTGAGATTTTGAGTAACATTTTGTTTGAGTCCCATCCGTAGTTTCGCGAGGAAAAAGATTTCGTTAAATGACATCGGCAATCAAGAGAGAAATATTTGACGGCTAAAGCGGATCTAATTTTTGGGGAAAATATGATAGAAAGTCTTGTCAAGAAGAGCTGATCGGGGACTGCGATTGTTGAAACGTTGTTTTTTCGTGTGTCCTAAAAAAATATGGCTTCGTTGGAACCAGTTTTGTGTACAAAATCAAGGTAGGTGCTCAAATCAAAACGATATTTGCTTGTTAGTACGGTTGCAAGTTATGGTTACTCAATATGTGTTCTAGTGCATTTATGGGAGCTCACTTCGCACCATTGGGCGAGTTAAAAAAATGAAAGTTATCACTTTGAACAAAAATGCATTTAGCAGAGAGCTCTGAAAATAATATTATCTTGGGGAAAAGACAACAATTTAGGCAAGCAGAGCTTTTCTTGGAATGAAAATTTTACAAGCTGTAAATCATTTTCACATCTGTGGGCCAAATTTACAAGTGTTTCATGGAAAAAAAGGTAGTTGAATCATTGATTGGACTCAATAGCGATTGAAATTTGATATATTTTACTTATAATAAGCTACGTTATGGAGCTGACACTTGCGTCGTCGTTCCATTATTTGTTGAAAAAAAATTAGCCAAATGTTGAATCGTTCATGCGAGTGTCACAACAACGAGGAAGGTAGCAAGGCAATCAGTACGTATTCCGCAATTAGAAAGGTGCTTAGCGGTGTTTTAAGGGTCGTCTCTGCTACCATGATTCACTGAAAGTGTGAGAAATATTGAAGTGAATTATCCGTCCAAGTAAATGAAAATACATGAGATTCCCAGAGCAAAATAAGGGAGAAGTGACGTTCTTTGATCCAAGATTTCGTATGAGATTACGACCCAACTCGTTTCCAAACTAAATGTCATTTTTCATCTCTTTCTAAAGTAGTTGAAAGAGTAGAAACTTCTTAAAGATTTCCAAGACTAGACATTCGGCAATTTCTTTTAGTTAGAGTCAGGAGGCACTTTTGCATAATAAGAGATTGGCTGAGATTTTACATACTTGGAATTCAAATCATTCATAATAATCACTCGGTGCCACACCCACACGAGACTTCAATCAGAATATAAAAAAAACCACATTTGAGGTCTAACGTTGCATCTACATCCCTTCCCACCTCATTATTGATTGGTGATATCCAGAGATCAGTGCTTGTAATGGAATACCGGTAATATAAAATCAAAATTACATTGAAGCAGCGACCCTCGCAATGAAGATCATTTCTTTCTGCACAAGTCATTCCTCATGTAGGAGATCACTAGAGCCAATTAGAGTCAATTAGAGTCTCAGGTGACCAAGTCCGGCCTCTTGTAGGCCTGCCTGGTCTTCACCACGAGTGTGACTGGAAAGCGATTAATTGACAGCTTTTTCTCAACAGACGAGAACTGACACCACGACATCGATGTCGACAGCTCTCAAACTTTGGAGTCACGACAAGCTTATCTGATGTGGTACGCACCCTTAGTTCTTCCCAAATTGAAGTGCATTTTTGTAGCCTAGCAAATGAAATATCGAGCATCTCAATTCGTCGTTCCACATCATTTTGAAGCCAAGTTGTACTATGCCTTGAAGAGAATGGGGAATGCTCACATCCCCAAGCAAATATGTTGAGCTCTCAAACACACAGGGTTCTTCAACTGCTCCCAAGCCATCAATTTCCAAACAAAGGATGTTATTGTTTCAGTAATTTCAATTTCCTCGTCCTGACAGACGAGCCAAGGGGTGGAAAACGAGCGAGTTCCTCGGAAGAGGGTGCTGGGTCGAGTTCTAGATACTACGGCACTTAGAAAGACCATGCTGCAAAAAAAAAAGTTTGGCGAGTTTTTACTGATCGGTGCTGGATTTCATTGCATATGGATAGGGGCAATACCAAGTCTGAATGGCAAGAAACGAAATTCGATCTGGCCAGACATTGTCACGGTATATTAGGGAACCGAGTTGGGCGAGAAGTTGGCTCTCCCACCCGAATCCTTGGAATGGCCGGAATTTGGATCGCACCAAATGAGTGTGAAATCGACTCAAGGTGCATTGGAAATAGGTAGTTCAGAACAGGGGCGACGATCCTCTCCCTTGTGTCGGTCGGTCCATCCGTCGTCGTCCATCCATTCAGGCTTTGTGTGAAGATGCCGTTCCTGAGTGGATGCTCCACTTCCTCGGAGATTGAAAGCCAATATTCCCTACCCCACGTCGTCTAGAGTGATGCTCCTAGGGAGCGAACGGAGCGAACCCAACAACGTGTGTCTTGCTTGGGCTTGTTCCCTACGAACTTACGCACAGGGAATGATGGGGGAATAACGCCGATTGTTCTGAAAAAGAGCTATGAAAGTCAGTCCTGATAACTTCGAGGAAGAAAAACGGCTAGCAGGATAGCATTGTAATAGGTTAACGCAGATGAGCTATAATTGTAAAACCCCAATGTTATTGTGCAATTTACGTGTTTGAAGCACATTGTAATGAATGCAATTTTGATCAAGGAAAACAGATTCCTTTATTTAGCCAATTTACAAAATGTTACACGTGTTAGAAGCATTTCATATCTTTTGTTTCTGAACTTGATGATTGATTCCCTTAAGATCTTCCACAGAAGCACATTAAGTTGAATTTTACTTTTTCAACTTGTGTGACTTTAAAAGTTATTCCATGAGTAAGAAAATGTATTTGAGATTAATAAAGACACCCTGCGAGGGATGTGCAAACCAAAAATGAGGAGGTACAGAACAATGCTTGAAGAAAAAGTTAAGACAATCGAGCTAGGAAAGAAATGTAAGCAAAAGAATGACAGGTTAATTTGCGATAATTTTTAGATGTCCAACAGATTACGTATTTTTCAAAAGTGGATGAAATCAACATTTATACCGAGACTTTCAGTAGTGCTTACTGAGTTCAAATCTGCGTCTCATCTATCTCTTGCCATCTATTTTGGTAAAATCCTGATTTTCTAATACTTGTAGTACCTTCGTCACAAGGCAACCTTCACTACAAACCAGTTAATACTCTTACCCATTCTTTTTACAAAGGTACTCGAGTATTTATTTAAAAGAAAAAAAAACCTTCAGACACTTTTTAGGGACTCGCTGACAGCCCTACTTAATCTTTTGGACAGTACGATCATTTTCGAGCCAAGTTCAAAATAATTCGTTCTAGTGCAAGGGATACTATGTATTACTTCCAGGTAAGCACGGTGTTCAAAAACCCTTTCAAGTTTCCAGAGAAATTCCCAAACACAAATTGGCATTTTTCTACCCCAAAAAGTCATAGGGAACTTTGTTTTATGGAATTCTAGTCCACATAAAAAACTTACATACCCAAAAACATTATAAAAACTAAAATTTTCAAAAACCTACTCAATGTAAATTAGGAGCACACTTGGTTAGCTCTTGAATGTAATTTACGATATCATCTATTTCACCGCTACTTAGTTACATCGGATTTAGTCGTACAAATTTCATCGTTTTTAGCCCCAAAATGCCCCGGTTATACACTGAACATTTCACAAATATTAATGAAGCATTAAAGAAGCTATTTTCAATCAGTTTCAACAAACGCTTCAAGAAACCAAAATCTATAACATTGTTTGTTGTATGTATTGTCTTCAGAATTCAAGTGAATGTATAACTAATTGTACACATGATGATTGTAAAACACATTTTCAAGGATTACACTTTTAGTGTGTTTAAGTGACATTATATAGCATTTTTGCTAATTATGAGACTATGTAAGAAGAGGAAAAATAATCTTTTGTATTTGTGATATTGAAAATCGATATGAATTCTTTCGGAACTTGAATTAATATATAACCGGGGCATTTTGGGGCTAAAAACGATGAAATTTGGAGCACTAAATTCCACGTAACTAAGAAGCGGTGAAATAGATGATTTCATAACTTATATTCAAGAGCTAACTAAATGTGTTCCCAACTTACATTGGGTAGGTTTTTGAAAATTTTAGTTTTTATAATGTTTTTAGGTATGTAAGTTTTTTATGTGGGCTTGAATTTCATAAAGGAATAAAATCAAAATTGTTCCCCATGATTTTCTGAGGGAGAAAAATGCCAAGATGTGCTTGGGAATTTCCATCGAAACTTTAAAGGATATTTTTACCACTGTGTAAGGTTATCGAACGTTTAAAGTTGTATCTCTGGTAGTATTTTGTGCGGGGTTATTTTACCATTGGTGAATGGTGTCCCATCCTCGTCTGCAGCTAGGGATGACCAAAACTGTGAATAAATCAATCCTAATGGCAAAATCAAATTTTTGTATCAATTAACCCATCACCATCATTTTTCAAAACACCAAGATGCTCCAAATCCTGGTCCCTTTTATTAAACATATCGGCTTTCCAAAACAAAGTCTGAACCGTCAATCTGACCGTAAGGTACATAACTCTATCTACTATGTAGTGTGGGACCGAGCCGTCATACTTGAGTTCCTTGATGAATTGCTCCTCATGACTTCTTCGTTTTTGGTCCTCTTCGTCGTCTTCAAGATTTTGCGGAAAGTGAGCTTCGCATTAACTAACTGACAGTCTTGTTCAGTCCCCCATCCCCACATGAAGGGGAAATATCAAGTGGAATTTTATGTCAAGAGCTTTTTTTATTTGCTCGCACCCTCTCCCCTTTGCAGACTTGGGATTGCAGAATCGGGGGTGGAGGGGGTGTGAGTGAATGAGTGAGTGAGTGTGCGAGTAAGTCAGTGTTAACAGAATAAACAATGTGGTGGTGGTAGTCGACGAGCCAATCTGCTCCACATTACAAGCTTGGCTTGCTTACAAAGTATTGTTCCCATTAATCCACCACCCTTGAGCCGTGAAGGTAATAAAGTATTGGCTGCTCCTCCTCTTATTCTTCCTCCTCCTCCTCCTCACTTCCTATTCTCATGAAGCAGATTTCTGCCACTCTCAGACATGGATCGTACTCTCTCGTTATCGGTGAAGGCTATCGTGAATAGATAGCGGTTGATGAAGGACAACATCTCATTGAGTGTCTCCTCCCTTGTTTATTTCACTGCCTAGAAAATCTAAAGCTCAATCGTGATCATGCTCATTGAATAGTGATAAAAAGAGTGCATGTTATCAATCCGTCATGAGCATGAAGTACTTGTGTGAATGTTGTTATTCTGACACAGAAGGCCTTCTGCCTCCCGTTGATCAGTACGTGAAAGCTCCTCCTTCATCGGCTGAGAAAGGTGTTTTGTGTGCTCTATCCAATGACTCATTGGATCGTCAAGGGTTCTCGAATCCAGGAAAGGCAGAGATAGCCTTGAGAAGAAAACCTCGACCCGCGAGTTGGAACGTGGTCAGCAACATTTCTGAAGAGCGACTTTTAGCTAATCAGTGGAATAACAACAGGACCTATAATCCAATGGCTGCTAGTGCCATGGAACTGGGCCTGGTTTTGGGTGGATCGGAACGTGGAACAACTTACTTTCAAGCGGATATCTTTAACCTGTACCAGTACAACATGTGGACTCAACACTTCAATGCTCAGTTCAATAGAAGTAAGTAGGTTGATCTTGAAAGATGGAAGAAGAATGTGTAAAAATTGTTCAAATATAGTTATCAGAAATTTGGACAGGTTGGTGGGTACATTTTTATCTCGCTCACATGGAAGATATAAATGCCAAATATGTGTTTGTCTTCTGACATAGATTCGACAATTATCCATATAGGATGTTATTTCTTAATACACTGTATACTTTAAAGGATACAAATTTCTTGAACGGTCTGATGTACCTTTTAATGATCCATCGCCCTTTAGCTACAGGCCAAAGATAGTAAGAAATGGCTCGAAAATCTTATCAGTTCATCGAAACTCAACACTTGTTGCACTTAGTTATCCTTGAGACCGCCCGGATAATGAAATTCCAAAAGTGATCTTTTTTCTAATCTCAAAGTTTGACGCAAGGTGTGAGAACACTAATCAATGTTCCATGATGCCCTGACTAGATGTCATTGATTAGTATTTGAAAATGTGTATCAAAAGAAATGAACAATCCAAAGTTCGTTGACATAATTTGGATTTTCGATTATCATGTTATTTTTTTGCGGACTTCCTTACCGGTTTTGGGAATGGAATCCCCAGCAATTTGAGATAAAAAACCTTTTTTATCGCATGTAGCTCTAAATTCACATAACATCTGATCCACAAATGAATTAGAGTTGGAGGATCTGGTTAGCCCTTGAATATAGGGCTGATCAGGAGCCTTGGTCAGAAACTTGTCCAAGCCTTGCTTAAATCCTGCTACTGGATCAAGGCCTACGTATTCCCTACAAATATTTGAGGGTAGCAAATTGTTCAATAAAGGAGCCCAAGGAAGAAGAATGGAGGACTTTATTGTCCGAACAAATCGGAATTCTGGAGGGCTTGAAGGTGCTCGCAAAACGCACATTAAGCCTCTAGGGTTGCTACAGTTGAACCTTTAAACCTTTTGAAATATTTGAATGCTTTTTTCGCACCTTCTCTCAATACTGTACAGTCTCAAAAGCTCGGAGTCTCTCCCAATACGAGAGTCCCCTCATTCCTTCAATGTTTCTGGTAAAACATCTTTGAAGTTGTTCTAATTTTTGCAAACCTGCTAAACTAGTTGGAGCCCAAATAGGTGAAGTATATTGAAGATGTGTCTGAACAAAAAGTTAGCGTCGTGATACCAGGGTTTTTGTCATTTCTCAATAAAAAAACAGATTACATTTCCAGTTGTTTGGACCAAAATGAGTAAATCATTACACAGCCATTCCTCGTGAAAATTATGATGACCTTACTCGTTGGTGGTCAATTTTTCATGACCATCCTCATCATGGCCATTATTCAAACCATCTAGCAAATTGAATGGGTAATTGTTGCTAAAATTTGTAGAATGTACTGCAGAGACAGGGAATATGCCAAATACCTGCAAAAGACCAAAACTCTCACATAACCAAAAAGAGTCTTGCCGTAAAGTGGAATGCAAGTAGATTCACTTCGCATTAAAATGATTTTAATGATTGTTGAAGGTTTGCAAAAATAACGCTGAAAGCTGTGATGGAAAAGCAGCATCAGAAGTTATCAAGCTTTGAAAGCTTCCCCTTTACAGCTATTGGGCACATAGAAGTGGACAAGATGTGAAAAGTTGAGAACTTCTGTGTAACATACTCAAGTCAATAGATGGTTTTTTTGTCAACACACTGCATACTTGACAATTTGGCTATGGATCAGGTCTTTTGGTCCAACCATATATTCAATGGAGGAGACTTTAACCATGGTGACTTGCAAACTTCAAAAAATTGCAAAGCCAAGAACACCTTCCGAAGCAATATGAGCCAAACACTAATTTCAGGGCTGACCTTTCCCATTCAGAACAAATCAAATTAGAATGACCATTTTTCTAGCTAATGAATGAAATGTTCGGCATTAGACAATATTTGGGAACATTGACCACACTTTTTCCATTAGCTGCTCGGAGAGAAATACGGAAAAGAATGACCACATTGAAGGTCAAAAAAGGAATGAGTAACGAGTATTTTTTGGCCTTTGTGGATCGTAATAATTCCTCTACTTTGAAGTCTGATCAAAATATAATCAAAAAAGGATAGACTTATTGCATAATTGTGTTGCTATTGTCCTGCATAGTATTATATCTGGACTTAGAATTTCAAATTATCCAACCACAAGCTTGAAAAGCTTGGTCTACAGTCAACATAATTTTCTTTCAAAAGGGGCAAGATGCATGTCTTTCGAGCGAAAGCGCCTAAAGTAATGGAGTGGCGTAAAACTCCCATTAGATTTTTCAGTACAATTGCATTTCCATTTTTTGGAATTAATTTTCTCGATTTTTTTGCCAATTTGACCACGGTCATAAAGGAATCATTGCCGCCAACCTTTTCTTAAAAATCGGCCAGAACATAATTTTCAAACCCAATTAAGTACATGATATGCAAGAACATACCTTTTTCATCACTAAATACCATGATAGAAATCATCCAATTTACAGTACTTGTTCTGGAAATTTTTCCTTTTAATATCTCCCGCCTCCCACCCCTTTGTAACAAGCGCAAGTGTCAAACCTTGGCCTATTGACATTCCGCATTCTCGGGACTGCCCAGAAAAAGTGAAATTCCGCCCTTCAGCCGGAATTCATTTGAGTGGACAGGGCTGCTGTGCAAGCGGCTGACACAGGAAATTTTCTGAGCCAGCCCTCCTCTCCAATGTCAATCTAATTCAGGGTAGCCACACATTTCTCCTCACCATCCTTTTTTTCCTCGCCTTTCTCTCTTCCCAATTGCAACACATTCACACCAATCCAATCCTCCACCAATTTGATCTGAAATTGAACGTTATTTCCCAACCAATCAGTCGTCCTCTGTTATCTATTCATAACGCCATAGATGAAAACCTTTATTGAAACCTCTAGGCGTTCAAATCAGTCACGCTCCCATGAGGTTCAGGTAAAAATGGTTGTCTACCATTGGCATGCATGGATGCGGATTGGTTGGTACTAGCTACTGCTCAAGCTGATATCCATCCACGGACCGAATGTGCTACTGTGAGTGAATCCGAATGTGGTCTGTGTCTAACCGTGGGATTTGCCCGTGAACGCTTGAGCCCGTGAATCCGTTTATCGCTTTTCGGCCCAGGGTGGGTTTTGAGGTAAAGCTTCATTCGCGTCTATTGAAGTGCCCAGCCAAAGAGTGCGGCTGGTTGTTCCAACTCCAATCCGGGATGGAACCGCTGCCATGGAAGACCTGGTGCCATAATGTTTCTCGATGATCGGAGGTGGAACAAGGAGGCTGGGTTTGGACTTGGCTCGAATCGTTGTCATTTGATTAGCCTGACCTTGAGGGACCTCTGATTGCTATATAAAGCCATGATAAAGATGGGGCTGTCCATTTGATTAGATCTCAGCTTACCCATGGGCTGGTGGGATCATTTGCGGAATATTCAACCTACCGAAAGTGTTGCCTGTAGTGTTGATAAGGAGGTTGAAATGGTGTAAAAGTGGTTGGTCCGCGTCTGTTTTTGAGCGGCTTGACTGGCTGAAAGCCATGGTTGTGGCATATTGAGATGGGTTAAGTTTAAGATTTGGCATGATTTGGGAGAAGTTGGTCATCGCAGTTGTGTTTCAAATTACGTAAAACCATGTTAGGACAGGTGGTGCTTGATGTTCTTTGTCCGGAACAACAAGTCACGGTGGGAAAGAAGGCAGGAAAGTCATGCTGGTCAAGCTCTCTCTCTCTCTATCTCGCTCTTTCAATCTCACTTTCAGTGATAGTTCATGTCTCAATGTCTCAGTGGGTAAGCCCCGTTCCTTACTCGACTCCCATTTCCCATCTAGCCCTATGCGCAATCATGGGCCTGGTTAGCCAAGTTTGGCTGATTGTTGAGGAACATGGGCCCAGTGCGAGCGTCTTTGTTCACTTGAGGCTCGATCTTGGGTTAGATTGGGCGATGTTGAATCGTGATCCATTGGCTTCCAAGAAGTCGGGCATTATTTTCTCAAGCATCGGAGAGTGACGTTTCGTTTCCAGTGGGAAAGAAAGCCGGTGGGGGAGCGAGTTCGATCTTAGTTTCTCGTCTTGTCAAGTGTTTCATTTCAGTCCATTTTAACGGATCGTTCGGACTGGATCAGTTCAGTGTCAGTTCTGACCTATCATGATGAGTGGTTGTGCTCAACGCGCTTGCATTTCCGTTCATTGCAATGTGGAGAGCCGAGTGGCTTGTAGAGAAAAAGGCTCCGACCATTTGTGTAAGATCGACTCGGGAGGCGTGTGGGCGAGTTTGAGAGTGGTAGGCGGGAAACATGGGATCGAGTTCCTACGTGAAGAATTGAAAACCCTAAAAAAAAAGTTTTTTTTTCTTGAAGCCTGAGGAGACACTAGGAAACTGATTTAATTCCAAGTTCCTTTGAACCTTTGTCCGTGATAACTTTTCTCGTCCCACCTTGGTTGAAACAAAAAAGAAGTTCTTTATTCTAAGTTCTCTGCCAGCTGGCCGAACATGCTCGGGTTTGGAACATTGCCAAAAGAACGACGGCCCTGACTTTGATTTTCTTATCTGCTTCAGGTTTCGTCATCTCCAACACCGGCAACCGTCGCCCTTACTCGTCATTCTACGGCCCTTCCGCATCCTCGTCGTCCTCCCCGCCCCCGTCTCATTCAAGTGGCCATCAACGACCCCGGTCTCCGTATTTTGATCCCCCGTCTTCGTCGTCGACGAGCGGTTTCTTTTCGGCCTCCACTTCGGAGGATGATGCTATGAGGGAACCGGGATCCTCGTCGGCACCTGCCGGTCCTCAGCATCAGTCAAATCCCCACCCAACACGGGCCGGTGGTGGTGGTGGTGGTAGTAGTGGTAGTGGTGGTTTGTCGAATTTGTCTCCGCAGCAACTCCAAGAAATGGCTCAGCGACAACAGCGACAGATTGACTCTCAGCAACAACTCCTGGTGGCCAAGGAACAGCGACTCAAATATCTCCGCCAACAAGATTACAAGCAACAACAGATGGCCGCAGAGTATGAGAGGCTGAGGAGGCTTAGAGAAAAGGTATGCAGTCAGCAACGAAGACGATATATTTTGGGGGTTGATCATGAGATTGATGATGACTTTTCAATCGGGATAATCATGTTCATTTCAGGTGGAAGCCCAGGAGCTCAAACTGCGGAAACTGCGAGCGCTACGTGGCCAGGCCAACCATGGCTCCTCCAACGGTGGTCCACCCGCAAATGCGGCAGTACTGGCAGATTTGGAATCCATTCGCTCACTTTTCGGGGAAAAGGAAAAGGAATTGACCGTCGCCGTTCGGAAAGTAGACGAGCTGACCCATCAGTTGGAGGATCTCCGATCGGGAAGAGTCAACAACATATATCCGCCTCAAGTGATGGAGCTGGAGCGGCTTCGGAGAGAACTGGCTTATCGGAAGCAATTGAACGAGCAACAGAATAATATGATATCGCAACAACGAGCCCAATTATCCATGGGACAAGAGGAGATGATCAAGATCGATAATCGTATTTTAGAACTCCAAGATCGTTTGGCCCGCAAACGAATGATGAACCAGCAATTGGCCAATCAAATTAATGCTGCGACCACGGCGAAACAAGCTCAACTACGTGCCATACAACAGGGTATGAACAAGAACAAGAACAATAAACCCGTGTCCACGGTAGAACCGTTCCAACGTCAAATGAGCTCGGAACAACACCTTCAAGACGATTTGCAAAACAAATTAAATAAGAATGAGCCTAGTGACCCCAAGTATCAGACTTTGCCGTTTGGAACGAAATTTGGGGGTCCAATGCCCCCTCCCGGAGCATATTCGAAGAACCAGAAAATCGAGCAACTCAAAATGGAGAAAGAGAACAACAACGTTCAATTTGCAGACAACTTGCCCACTCCACCACCACCGCTGTCCTCCAGCACTTCGTCTGGTATGGCTTTTAATCGGCATTCCTCCGGTGCCAGTAGTGGCAATGGCCATGCAATGGACAGTCAAGGCAACTACAACCAGACCTTGGCTTCTAATGCCAATGATCCGAGAGCCATTGATAGTATCACCAAACCAATTAGTTCTGTGGCGCCCGTTTTCTCAGTGTCAACCTCTGGTGCCACACCAGGAACTCAATCCCTATCACGCCCCACCGATCTATTCCCACCTACGCCAGATAATTACAATCTCGCTCCCAAGAGTCAGTCCACGCCGATTGATCTTCGAGAATCTCCCGATTCGTCAAACAAACCTAAACCAGCTCTCCCCCCTAAGCCTTTGGTGTCCAAGGGCAACAATAATGGGGCTCAGCCTCCTCCTTACGTGCCCGCCCCGCCTCCCGATGGCTCGAGAAAGTCTGAGATGACCAACGAGGACGAAACGGCCATCACCATTCGGGGCAATCAGGTCTATGAAACCACATCGAATCTCTCAGTGTCCGCACACCCGGAGGAAGGCACATCGGTGGATGATGACTCGCCCACACAATCCGACGATACCGAAAGTCATCGATTGAATGGTGGAGGCATGCAAGTCAATAACCACAACGTGCACATCAGTATCAACCGCCGAATTGAAATGCCCCCGGCGTTCCACTTTCCCGAGGACCAAACGCCCCCCTCGGATCTAATAGCTAACGATTTCTCTCGGGACATGGCGGATAATGCCGGCATGTACCCCATGATGAATCAGATCTACAAGGAGTTTGATCACCTCAGTATCGAGGAGCGGAACCAGCTGTTGGCCCGATCCTTGGAGGAGGAGGAATATCTTGTGCCAGAAATCGAGTCAGACCACGAGCCCGTGACCAAACCTCCGGGTATCCTTCGGAAGAAGGATAAGCCTCCATCTCGGGGACGGCGGAATATTTGTTTCGATGCGTTAGCTCTTCTGCTCGATGCCTCGCTGGAAGGCGAATTCGACCTTGTTCAAGCCACGGCTCAAAAGATCACAAACCTCTCGGCCGCCAACGATGAAGGCATCACTGCCTTGCACAATGCTATTTGTGCTGGTCACTTTGATGTTGTCAAGTTCTTGGTAGAATTTGGTTGTGACGTCAATGCTCAAGACGCGGACGGTTGGACCCCGCTTCATTGTGCTGCCTCTTGCAATAATCTGCCCATGATCCAATTCCTAGTGGAGCATGGCGCATGTATTTTTGCCACCACTTTCAGTGATCAGGAGACAGCCGCCGAGAAATGTGAGGAGGACGAAGAGGGCTATCTGGGATGCTCCGAGTATCTTCTGGACATTCAGGAGCAATTGGGCACCATGAACAATGGTGAGGTCTTCGCCGTCTACGACTACCAAAAGGTCAACGCCGACGAGCTGTGCTTAGCCCAAGGTGACAAATTGGTCGTGTTGAGAAGGGGCGACGAGGTCGAAGAGGATTGGTGGTGGTCCACTTTGAAGAAACAGGGCGATCAATCAACCGGTCCCGAAGGCTACGTGGCCAAAAACCTTCTGGGATTGTATCCAAGAGTCAAGCCATTGCACTCGGGCAACTCCAATAATGGCAACCCACCACCTCAGAGCGGACAGATGTCGGAGAGTAGCGACTCTGACAAACAGGACGAGGATAAGGACAAGGTACCATCCTCGACATCGTCCGGATCTGCGTCTTCATAGATGAAAAGAACGAATGAAAAGAACAACCCCCCCTTTTTAGATGCATATTTGTGTAATTGTGTAAATAGTTCGCTCTCCACCCCCCTTTCCACTCATATATATTCCATTATAGAATCAATGCCTGTTGATTTATTTTTCCCTGCCTAGCTGCTGCTAATAATAATAAAGTCTACCTTTCAGATATTTTTTGGGTTGTTTTAGTCTTACTTCGACTTCTTTTTCCTTCTTCTTGACGGAGCTAATTGAGACGAATTGGGCAAAAATCCGGCCAAGCTCTCAATTCAACCTGACTCGCGAAAGTCTGAGTGGCTTTTGAAATACAGTCTCATGTAGAGGACGAGTGTAATAAAATGCCTTTATTCCGTTATGCCACATAAGACGGCCATAATTTACGAGTTGTCAACGGACCATGCTTATCTGAAAATACAGAAGTGGCCGAGATTTCTTCGTTTTCCTTGTAGGACAAGAGGTTTTGACGGCAACCAACCATCCGCAATGGATGGAATCATTCCCCCGAAGTAATTGGGAAAACAAATTAATCTCCCACTGTATCTAATTATAAGCAAAACTTTCTGAATAGAAGGTGAATATTTGGCATCAGAGAAGAACAATATCATGGTTTCCGAAGAAACCCTGTGCTTCTGATGATCTTCCAACTAACTTGTTTCGAAGTGGTGAGTTATTGATGCCGATTGGTCCGTGGTTGATCGACAACACAACCTCTTGCCATTATAGCCAATAGAGCAGTGTTGTATTTGGTTAACCACATCTCATTTTGTCCCTTTCGGCGGAACGTCTTTACAAGTACTTGGTCTTTCATTCTTTCAATCGAGTCGACACAATAACACATTTTCAGAATGCTTTCAAGACTCCTCACACCCTCCTTGTTGTCACTTATTTGTTGTTGAAAAAGTTGGTAGACGCAGACCTGTTTGCTGAATGACTCATCAGACCAAACGCCCCATTTTTATACAAATATATTTGGTGCCCTTTTTCTATTTCGATTGGCCATTCATTCGCATCACCTAAAGGGTCATATTCAGACTCTGGAAATTTCCAAACAGAAGCCGACTCAAGCATCTTTCATTCTTTATTGATCCACAAGCCTCTTTGCCCCGCCAGACGAGCCTTCTGCTTAAAACAGACTCTATTTTCGCGCCTGTTTTTTGACACAGACCCTCGAGTCAATGGGATTCATTTTTGCACCAATGAACTTTACATTCCTTTTAGTGCAAGATCCACCGAACCATTTGTATCCATCGCACTCAATCTGGCGGGTGAGTGCCATTTGGCCATGGCTATTTCCATTTAGGAGCAAATTACACAGAGGTACTTTGCTTGGAGGTGGCGAATTTACTGCAGTAATTTATTACTTGATGAGCAAAAGGGAAACCAACGCTAAAGGTGAGCGCCTTGGCGTTATTAGCAATATTGCGAAGGCTCTTTTTGTGAATTTCCAATGTTACCCCCATCTTTAATGTAACCGTGTCATGCGATCAGCTCCTTGGCCAATTCCCGCTCGTGTCAAATCGCCAGAGCCCTTTCAAATACAACATACGAGGGGAATGCAAACCATGACCACAATCCAATAGCACCCAATGGAGCTAATTTGCTACGGAAAATAGATGAAGACCAAGTCAAGGTTTCCAAACGTGATTCAAAGTGTTATCTTCTGAAGAGCATGGATTTCATACCCTTAAACGTTGATGTAGAGGTTGGACACATTGATATACCGAGCTTTGGTTTATATATGGTTAAGGAAAATCTGATGCTCAAAAATATGTTTATTTGATTTAGAAAGCTTCCAATGTTGCTCAACGAAATGGTTAAAGCTTCAACTTAAAGGATGATTTATGTACGATCAACACTGTTATTTTATTTTATGGCATAAATCCTTAGCATAAAAGTAGTGATACTTTCTCGTTCATAGAAGCTCAAGATCCGCCACGTGTTCCAAAGAACCTGGATAGGACACGCTTCAGACACAGATCGAGAGGAGGTACTGGAAAGTAATCAGAATTCTTGACCATGCTTGGAGCTCTCTAATTAATTCCTCTTTGCAAATACACAAGAGCGTCTAATAGTATTCAATACTCGATTGTACGGCAATATGAGCGAGTATGTCTCAACCTACAGTATTTTTCATTCCGGTTCATTTACTCTTTAACTCATCAAAAGCCTGGCTTTCTTTCTCACTCAAGTGCACACACATCAAGAAATTTGACGCCACAACTTTTCCCTCGTTGATCGTTGTGAAATGTAACTCGACACGGTACATCGCAATTTTGTCAAAGAAATACTGTACATACTCGTACATGGAAGTGTCCCGTCTATGTTCCATGTTCGAGAAACTTGGCACATGGATAACTGGAAGCAAAACATGGCTCTTGGATCGCAAGATGCTTCTGAAATAGAATATTGCCCCCGTGCTTTTTACCTCTTTCTATTTGAGCTGATATTGGCCTATTGAGAGATATGAAAGAACTAAATCTGCTCAAGTCATTGAAGGTCGTTCAATGAGTGGACCAATGGACCAAGATCACAGACACGCTTGTTTTTTGGAGGAGCAAGGCAACAAATCGCAAAAGGCACGCAATCGTTGGAGTAATCAAGGTATACGTACTGTAATTTTTGATCAATCAAACATGGAACCTTTTTCGTGATGTACTCGTACCTAGGTATGCAACATCTCAATTGAAACAAGTCCACGTGATGCCCATAATGTCTGCGTGCGTGATTTGATGTCTTGGCTGGAATTTCAATTGAATTTCATCCTGCCTCCAGTATTTCTTGACATGCATACATTTTCACCAAGAAATGGGAGGCAAATCCTAAATTTGTTCGTTCTCTTACATGGTCTAGGTCTGGATTGCATGTCCAACAAAAAATGTGGGTAGATTTATGAAATGAAATTATTGATCTCGGCTCACAGTTTCATCTTGGTCATTTTCCGAAGAGCATCGTGAAGAGCAAGATCATTCTGTTCGAAGATTCTTCCAAACATAAGCTAAAATAGGCTTTTTTTTATAAATAACTTGTGAAAGAAGAAAATGATTCCTAAAACAGAACCAAGTCTTTATCGGCATTGATAATAAAATTGAGGAACGCAGCACTGTAGTAGATCTTATCTCTCTTCAACAAACGGCTGAGAAATGGAGACCACTTTCTCTGAATGAGCTCTTTATGACCCCATTTCAAAATGCTTTGCTTGAGAAGTTCGAACGTAAAGATCAGTTTCCAAAGAAAGTGGGCCAAGGGCCTCGTATAGAAATGTAAGAAAAGCGATATTTTATTATTGTCAATTAGAAGACGAG
>NC_081446.1:10037317-10087102 GCF_007210705.1 Tigriopus californicus
ACTTTACCCAAGGCAAATTTCACGGGGTTCCCAAAGGCTGAGGCTCCCTGTCAGGGGGGGGGGGATCAGTTTACCAAAAGCCAGTACAATCAAAGCGTGTTTTAGAGGAACCAAAGGAAAACTGAACCCACTGAAAATACGGTACAGGACGTCTGCTCCGAGAAATCGAAAGTAGCAATATGGTGTCATCCTATTTCAAGGTGGAACACTGACTTTCTTGAATTTCGAAAGATTAGCTTGAAGGCGAGGTCAAGATGAGTGAGTGCTCGTTGTTGTGAGCCTTGAAAAGAAACTCTTGATCCTATCTTCACTGCAGAGATTTGACAAATCGGAAGCAAGAGGAAAAGTGACAAATAGTATGTCGGAAGCGTACGAGTTTCCAAGCAAGTGCTAGCTTCAATTGTGGAACAAATTTGCCTGGAATTCACTATAGAAAAGTTTCCTCTTCTTTCAGCAAGTTATTTTCCTAAAGCTCTAGGGAGAGAAACGACACCACTAGTCAACGTCCTGGCTTTAAGATTGAAGTTTGGTTGACTTGCATTTTAATTCAGGATCAGTAACTGAGCTAATCAGCACATCAATTTTACTTGGCATTAATTTTATTCACCCCAAGGCCTCTCCTCTTGCGAAAAATCTCGCTTTTTCTGTGAGGAGAGGCAATAATAGTAGGAACGCATGAACTTAAAGGTTCGTGGTGTTGGCTCTAGATCTCATTGTCCAACTCATAAAAAGAACTTTGAATCGGAGATTTTTCAACCTTTTAGATTCGGCTTTAGGTTAAAATCCCAAGATTGACCTTTGGCGTGATACTTCAAAACATTTCTTTCTACGACACATTCAAGCTCTCTTTTTTGCTTGAATGAAGGGAGGAAAAAATCCTCAAAGGTCTCTCACCATTGTCTATTCACAGAAGAAAAATAACATATTTGTGAAAGCTGCCTGGTCTAGCTTCAAGCAAAAAATGACGCAAGCATTTCAACCGTAGTTGTCTGGTAAACTCCGCTCTATTTCGCTGTACATAGCGTTTAATATGGATCACAGTGAAAAACAACAACACGGTAATACACACATGGGTAACAACATTAGAGGTCAGCATTTAGTCGAATACAGACCTCTACATGGTTATCCAGGATATTGAGTGTAGTCAGAAATACCTTGGCGTTCTATTGAACAGCACAATATGTAATGTAGGGGGCGGGGCGAACGCGGGGCGGGGAGCATAACGGTACTGGGATAATACATTCAAGTCATCGGAAACGGGATCATCACAGTTCTTTTTTTAGAAATTTAAAAACGTAGGACTGGCATAGAAAGCGAAAACAGAATCTGATTCGTTGTGAAGTTCATGTCATCCGTTCAGGGGAAGAAGCAGGCTTGCGACGGAGAAAACGATGTAATAGTGGCCGTATTATTTTCTTAAGCCTGAAATGCAGGCTGTAATGGGTTGATCTTTCTCGTGATTTGAGATTAAAGGGTTTTGAAATACGTAAAGAAAGTCCTTCTTGGGTGAAAGGTACTGAGGATGTGAGAGGAACGTGCGTCTGGGCGTTCTGGATGGAGCACTAAAATAAATCTTGCCTTAATTCCTTGGCTGTGATGTTGGTGTCCTATGAAAGGTTGCCTTATGGACCTAAAGAGCTTGCCTTCCTTTCTTTCTCGAGAGAAAAATATAGGACCCAAAACTGCCGGTTCCAAAGCCAGCCATGAAAGGTGAGTGGACTCAGTGACTGACTGCATTTTCCTGGAAAACCCTAGAAACACGTTCCATGGCTCACTTCTAGGATTTCGGGGCGGCTCCAAGTGTGTGTGTGTATGACTTTTTGTTTCGAGTTCTACTTCTTCCTGCAAGTTCTCACTGCATTCATTTGAGCCTTGGATAATTAAAGGGCTTGCCAGAAGCAAAAGACGGCAGTACAGTTCCTGCCATTTAGCGACGGTGCCAAAGATGTAAGTATCCAAATCCAAAGAATTCCTTTTGAACACCAATTGATCCGATTTTATTTTGGACATTTCTGGCTCCTTTTTGAGAGTAGTCCTTCCCCCAGATCAAACGTGAGATTGTGGTCCACTTAAGATGTTCGATCTTGTTGATCGTGTCTTCTTTACAAATGATATCCCCATTGATACGAACACTTTCACATTGACGACAAGTGACAGAGAGAACGAGTAAGAGAATTCCGGGTAAACAAGGTTAGATTTTCAGTTCGTCGTCAGCCAGTCTTGTTTTCCCTACAAATCACCTAAGACCGTGACTCTCCAATTTGGTCCGGATTTTGGACAAAGTTTTCGGGATCACATCTCCCTTCTTCTCCTATGTACATAAAGTACTGTGTATCAGAGAGGAGTGGTTGAATTCTCAAGAATTCTCAAGGCTTGTTTCTAAGACCTTTTACTCGAGGAAACCATTGTCGACTTCTTGACGTTCATCGCTGGCTTCTAATAACCATGCCCAACAAGGCCTGACACAATAGATCGAGTTGATCTAAATTGATTGTAGGAAGTAGAGACACTGTTTGCTTATCTCGCTGTCACGAACTCTTGAAGAAAGAGGACCGCCAGAAAAAGTGGTCCTCCAACTCCTTTCTCGGCCATTTGTCACTTCTTTTCTCCAGAATGATCGTCCCAAATGTGTTAGGAAGAAGTCTGGTTCAAGGGCTCTTGACCACTTCCCACGTCTTGGCGCTCAAACCAATGTCTCATCCCGTCGAGCAATTCGAGTGGCTGGAGGTTTGAGCGTCTTCGGATTGGCCAACACCACACAGGTTGGATTTCTCTCGGCCGATAAAAGCGGTACATGGGCACCCTGATGACTGGCTGGGGGCAATTCCCTCATTTCGCACGTGGGAGGGTTGTTTACGGAATGACTTGGAGGTCCCGACATGGGCGAGCCTCCATTGACATTGAAATATTCGCTTCTGTTGCCAGCATTCGTGACCTCGGTGGCCATGCTTATGCCATTTCCATCCAGCCTCTGGATAGTGGTAGTGGAGTAGTTGTTCAGTCTCGAGGTCTTCCTGAAGCAGAAGGTCTGGGTGAGGACTTCTCGAAATTTTTGTCCTGAAAAGGAAAAGGAAGTTATTTTCTTCGGTCTCTGGGGGATAATTCAATGATAATGGTTGAGATTGGTGGGCTAGTTTGTATTTGTTCCCCTTGGTGTCACCTAACTTTGGCCAGTATTGTCTTTTGTTGGTATTGTTGACTAGGAAGAAGATATCACAAGTTGGTTGGTTGTTTGTTTAATGTGCGTACAGGAGGCCCGCTAGATTGTTTTTTTGACTTTGTTTGTCGAACAATCCCGCCATGATAGTGGGTAGTGGGTAACTTGCCGAGCAAGTGTTGGGGATTTGTTTTGGGGAATTGCCACTGTCCAGGTTCAATTCCTGCGAAGGAATTTCTTCAAAGAAAATGTAATAGCTTCTTTTTGTGAGTAAGCGCAACTTTAGAGCCGTCATGATATCATTTCAAACGGAACTCCTCAATAGCTCCAAGCCAGTTGATATATTTATAGGTTTTATTGAGAATTCTATTTGACATTGTTCAAAAAAATCACTTTAAATTTATCATGTTATTATCTTCCACAACCAATTTCCGGGCAGACACAAACAGCGTATTCATCGTATACAAGACGGGCAAAATTGCATATTTTTGCATCTTTCTGTCTGATATTTGTGGAAAGACCTTTTTCCCGAATTTGGGGATTATCCAATTATCTTGATTAGCTTTCCCAAGTGAGAAACTTCAATTTGTACGAAGGCCAAATTCGTAGTACTTACTGGAAGCCTATGAGGTACCCAAAGTTTAAACATAATCATAGAAAACTTCAATTTTCGAAAAGAGGGTTGGTTGTTGGTGCAACTTTGTGTTCTTGGTTTGTTCCTAGATCAGTAATCTACATGATCGGAATCAGTGTTTGTACTTTTAGGCGAGATGCGAGGATGTAAATTGTGATCGAAGACATTTGATTCTACAACACATGCTTTTTTTATTTCTGCTATTTTCAAATGAAAGGAAATAATTTGAGGGTTTGAATTACAGGTAGTTTGTAATATTTTTCATGTTTTAACCAACATGCTTTGGTTGTTCCGAGACGCACTTCCATGAAGCAATGATAAATTTCAAACTTGCTCACTTTTGACATTCGATGGCCACAAGAAAAAAATGGCAAAGGTTGAAAATTCTACGTATTGTTAACATGATTGTATTGATAGAAAGCAGTTTTCACGCATCAATTATGCTGATACGCGTGAATATAAACATATCTGAGGATGGCTGGTGACTAAGTCATTAAAAAAACACTTTTTGAGAGTTTGAGCCAACGAGTTGAAAAGGTGTGATTTTGCATCGCTTTGGTAAGGATTAAAACACCCTGGTGTCTTGAACTTTTAAAATTTCAAAAAGGAGGCGTGATGTAGTGGTTAGAGCAGATTCCTAACATGAGAGGGGTTCCCGGTTCGATTCTCCTCCCTGAACTATCTCAAGGAAACTGTTTGACGCTAATTACACCCACAGACTGACGACCAATCTGATACGGACTAGAACCACTGCCTATCGGAATTATATCCGGACGATGTAATCGCGAGGTTCACCACACCGGCCATAGCACACCGAATACAAAACAAAATTCAAAATAAGAGATGCTTCTACGCCCCCTCCCCTAATTATAGCCAGAGCAGTCATACAAACAATCAAGCTATTGGTCACCTGGAATTGGGACCTTAATTTTACAATCATGTAACTGAATGTGTATAAAATCAATCCCATTACAGACAGCGTGCGGACTAGTTAGAATCGAAAAAACGTATCTTTTCTTATTATGAGGTTTAGCCTCAGTCGACGTTTAGCAGCCGTTTAACCAATTCATACCACAGATCATATCGTGCGCGGTTCAAACTCATCTTTTCAGAGTTTCTGATAAGATTGCATGCGAATTTTGTGATTGCAACGTGCCAGAAAACAGGCTGCATTTGCCTCTTAGGATTAATTACTTCTGAAATGCAATTTAAAAAAAAAATCAAGTCAAAATGTCTGTCCTAATAATGAACTATTTGCTTTGCTTAACAAATATTTGGATGAATCAGAAATTGTCAACAATGATTTTTCGTCAGGGTGTGCCAAGTTCTCTTTCGAATTTGATTTTTTTCGCCTGGTTTCAAGGATACAAATACCTTCCTTCTCAGTCATTGTTAAGTTTTGAGAGCTCGACTTGGTTGCATAAATACAATCTATAATGAGCATTTGCAATTCTAGTTCGCCACATTGCCTACTCATTCCTATAAGAAAAAGTAATTGGTAGGATGGAGACATCCCATCCTCTCCTTTAATCGAAAAAAGGACGGAGCCAATCTAATTTCTAAATGTTTCTACTTGTGAGATTTCATTGCATAATAAAGCGCCCAGATTTGAATGGCTCGAGATCAAAGTACAGCGAGAAAAATAGAACAGATTGATTTACCCAACTTTTTGGACATTTGCTGTCAAATCAGAGGTTGTAATGCATTGCCTTTGTTTTAAGAAGATGTTTATTGCTTTGCGATTTGGATTTGAAGAAAAAGAACGTTTTTGTTAAGCAATGAAACGTCAGAGGGATTATGCTTAAGTGGAGTTCCTTCTAACTTAATTGAGCTAAAGAGGAAAATTTGGATTAGTACAAAGCACTTCAGTAGAATGCAATTGAGGTGGAAGTATTTGTGGTAACATAATATTTTGGACATTTGCAAGTAGATTCAGGGAGCTTTTAGACGTGCGGTCGGTTCCAATCATGTTGGAAAATAAAATTAATAGCTACGTATTTCTTACGCTAGATTTGTTCCTGAAAAGAAGGCCTCATCCCCTTGACCGCGAAAAAAAGAATGAAAAATAGGAACAGACCGGCGTTTCATCCTTGAGAACCGTTCAGCAAACGAAATCAAATTGAAGCCTTCAAGCATTAGAAGGATTCTATTTTCAAACGCCTTTCAGATATATTTTGTTCACAAATTTCATTAAATCAAACCACATTAATAGGTTCTTCCAGGAATGCATGACAGTTTGCAAACAACTTATTAGTCATAGCTGGTCACGGTTGAGGAAATATCCTTTCGTTTTGTCTATGATCAACGTCAGCCAACAATTCCTTGACCTAACAACAGATGTGGGGAACGCGCCAAAAATAAATGGGTTGGAAAATTGTCCTTTTGGCTACTTATTTCTACAATACACTTATCGTCGAAAAGCAATTGCTCTGAAAATTAGCTCAACCCACTTTCTTCGAATTGGAGGTGCCGGATCCAAAGACCGATCTCTAAAACAACAATTCCATCACATTTGCACTTGAATAAGGATGAAAGAATGTTGCGCACTAAAATAATCTTAGATAAGCTGGTGATATATCTAAACATATCGGCATTTTTGGTTCTCAAAACCGAATATGTCAAAGGATTTTGTTCCGTCTCTTTCTATAGCATACATGGAGCCAAGTTCTTCTATGTTTGTAGCTTGAGGCGTGTAACGTTCCTCCAGTGAATAAAGCCTTTGATGTCTCGAAGAACTCTACCAAGTACTTCTACAGGACCATATCTCGATGTAGTACTTGACTCTTGAAGGACACTGCTTATCTCCACAGAAAAGACCCATGTGACTAGGCAATGTTGACCGAGGCGGAATTAACCCACTGATTTCTGGCAACTTATTCACCGAACACGATCCACCTCACAAGGTATGCTAATTCATATTCATTCAAGAGTTGATCCAGGAACTTCCTCTTTAGGGCTAAGTTTTAGACAATTTTGGAGCCTAACTTCGGGGTTCAATCGAATTCGGTTTTGAAATAGCAGAATTCATTCTTGCTGCAAGAACTATTGGAGCACTAATCTTGGATACTGCACAGTTTGTAATATGCAGATGGTGGATGATGATGCTGGAATGATCTAAGTGCATTCAATCTTGGTCGTCACTATCAGTGGTAAAAGACATGGCCTCTGGAACAATATCCAAGTCTGCTTCTCTGAAAGCCATCATATCTGCATTCAATCCGAAAGCCATTTGTATTCTAGCTTCGAGTAGACGAAATGTTTCAATTTTATTGAAGAGCCAGACCAAAAAGATCGTTTTGATTTGCATTCACATTGGGCTGCTTTCAGAATCGGGAACTTTTGATATTTTAAGGACCTTGCGGACACATTCCCCCATTCCTCAAAATGCGCCTTAAAAAAGGTTCTTAAAAGGGACGAGCCAAGGCTTGTCCACTCACTGAACTAAACTGTCGATGTCAAAGGGAAGTAAGGACCTTTTCTCCTATGGTCACGAAAGCCGAAACCGAAAGGAATATTGAAATTTGGATTGACTCAAGAAGAACAATGGGAAAGAGGTTGAATAAGACCAGAAATCTGGAACTCAATTTCAAAGACAGCTCAAATACCTTCACACGATTCTTCAATCCATTTGGCGTCTTTGAATTTGATCTTTGTGTTGTTGAACTTCAAATAATGTGTCAGATGTTGCCTTGATTCATCAACCAAAGTAGGCTGAATGTGTGAGATAGTTATGCTAAAACTTCGAGGTCATATGATCTGTTGGTAGTGTCATTTCTGTTGTTACCCCACTACCATCCAATATTTATCCAATATCCAATCCATTTCTAAATAATCCTAAGTTTCTTTTCAAACTTTATGGAAAAGTTGTTCTTTTAAACACGTGGACATCGCTAAACTTTATCGTCGAGACTTGCTTTAATATAACTTTAATGATCTAATAAACAAACCATTGAGATGTGGATCTGAATTTTGTTATAATTCTCCAGGGACGCTTTTCAAATCAATGAAGTGGTGACTTTCAAAAGCAGTTAAAAACTAAGATTTAAGCAATTGGTCTTTGGCAATGACTTTCTTCTTTTTCATGTGAAGCAAATGGTGCCATTCATTTGCCGAGCTTGATTACATTGAAGCATGAGCGCATATTTCCAACACCAAGGCGCATAAAATGGGGCCCTTAATTTGACAGTCAAGGCCGGTTTAGTGCATCCCCAAGCACTCTTCAAGTAAGAATGAAGCGACGTCTTTGGAATAATCTGACCCTGGTACCTTCTTTATTCCGATGATTCATTCCCGCTGCACTCAGAGCTACTCTCGAAAGCGAAATCCCGACTCTGATGTTGGTGGATTGAGTGTTGAAACTAGAGAGGCCCTGAGGTGTTCAAACAAAGGTAATCGTGGGAATTTGAGAATAATGGAACGGATGAAGCATTCTTAATGAGAAAATGAGCGATTTATATGCATGACATGGAGCAATTCCAAGGATTCGAGGCATCGGCTTCCGTAGAACTGAACGTGCAACGCTTTCCTCGTTATATGCTAGCGTACTTAGCAGATGCTCTACACCGTAGGCCCAAATTATCGTCCCCTCTGCTGTAGTTCAAATCAATATAGTGATATAGCGTAACAAACAAACAGAGAAACTCAACTCAAGGCCCAGCCAAATACAAACTTTTTTGAGGTAGTTAAGTACGGCCTACTTTGACAGCTTAAAAGAGCAATACGGAAATCATTCCAAAGGGTGAGGCAAGCATAAAGGCTCAAATATCTATGAAAAATCGCTTCTAAGTTCTACAGAGTTCTAAGCTATCAATTAACTTCAATAGGACTTTGAATTAGTACCACCCTGTACGTGTAATGCGGCGAAAATAGAATCCTTCTGATGATTGGGACTGAAAACTGCCTCTGAAACACTTTTGATTGTGATGACCACCTTTTTCGTCTTTCGTTTTCCTAAAATGTCTGCTTTGTCATGTAAAGTAGAATGAATAAAGGTATACGTAGATTCTTTTTTGCCAATTTGCCGCTCGGGTGGAACAAAAGATTCCATTATTGGACTTCCAACGGAGAATCTTCCAAATATTTGGAGTAGACAATTTGAACTAGATCAATCAGTTTTGATTCATTTCTTCTTCGATCTTTGTTGTCACAAGATTTGAACCGGATAGAGGGAAAGATTCCCCTAGTAAGGACGATCCGGCCTTGTCTTGCCTCAATTAGAGGATCGTTTTTGAGAACAAAGATCTCCAGGATGTGGCTCTCGTTATCCACGTAATGTTACCGAAACCGAACCCAAGAGCAATTTGACACATCCTAAGCTCTCCCTGTATTACAATCAGACTATAATATTGACTAATATAGTGCAGGGAGGCTCTATTACCTGGCTACTAGCTAGCCCCCTCCAATTCCCAATTCATCCGTCCCAGTCGCGTTCTTGCTTACCTCTCCATGTGTAAATGATGAAGTTTGCCGAGGAGTTGATGGCCAAAAGCAAATGAGAGATGTCGATCAAACTGGCCATCAAAGGCGTGGCTGGACACTTGGGCATGAGCTCGCTGTTGCCCAAGCGGCAAAATGCCACTTCGTACATATCGGGAATGATCTTCACGGACTGGCACAGAATGAAGAGGATCGAGATGGAAATGAGAACCACTCCTAGGTTCGCCTCACGCTTTTGCCGTGATGTCATGTCGGGGTCGATTTCGTTCTCACAATTCTGAAAGTAAAACACAATGATTTCGTGTTTTTTTTAAATATAACCAATGTACTGGTCATTAATATTCGAAGGAGGGATGGACAGGTATTAAGAACAAGGTTAAACAGATGAATGATTGCATAACGAACCACCGACCCAGGGTTCTTAATACCATCCTATTGGTCAGAAACCTGCTACATATGTATTTCTCATATCAATTATTCATGTTCTCTCTATTGGGCAATGCCTCTTCAGGGCTAATCCTTTCCTTTGAGCGAAATCTAGATAAACACTGCACTGTGACCCTAAAGTCCCTGTCCCTTCAAGGAGCACGACATTTAGTCTTTATACAATAGTACTGCTTGTTTTCAAGTCAAGATTGGTATCTTCAAAGATGTGGGCAAGCGGCACAACAGTCGCAGGTTGATTTCAGGCTGCCAGCATTTTGGCGTAGCTCTGTCCATCTTTACTTGGCCTGAAAATGGGTGAACATCTTGATGGGAAATTTACATCCCACTAATTGCACTACATAATAATGCCAAAAGCACCGAATAATCGGTGAAGCCAAGTTTCAACGATCTCAGTAAAAAAAGACTGACCTGGCTCTATCTAGATCTTAATTGCAGTGTTATTCTTAGGCAGTATTAAGAGTTAAATTAGTGAAACGGTTTAGGTCGCCTCTCTCAAAAAATCGTGTTAAGAATATGAAGAAAATCATGCACCTTAATCTCTAGCCCTACATAGCTTCGATTTTTATCTAAATGTATATAAAGTTGCTATCCACAAGGACAATGACGCATCTTATTAAATTGGAAAATCGGTGAAGAGGTTCGTTCATAATCAACGTGTTATCAGGTACCTGGAAATTGATAGTCATACTGTATACAGTACGGGCAATTGAGTACGTAAATGTCGTTTCCAAGCCCAGATTAACCTCTTCAAATACCTATTTTGTAACAAGTCTCGATGAAAATGGTAAACTAATCTCTCGTTTATCTTTTTGCCCACATTGATAATGTTCCTAAAGAGTGGAAAAATGCTAGCTCAATTGCAGGTTCTGGTTATTGATCCCTCAATGAGGATGACACATACGATATTGCTCGACCAGAAACATATTCACAGAGGAACAGACGTTTCAGAACTTAGGACTAGCAACAGATACTTCAAAAGTCTCACGGCGTATCCATTAACTGATCTAACATTCATTTTTGAAAATTGTGGTTGAATGTAACCAATAACCAATGATTGTATTAATCGAAAAGAGATCTGATACAGTATTGTATCGATCATTTCGCAGCCGTTCAGAAGTGTATTAGCACCAAGCTGGCTACTCTATTATGGATAAAGGGGATCTCAGGGTTCTAGTTTGTGATCTCCCCTCAAGGTACCGCAAATTTGGTTCCAAGTTAACCATTCGTGAGCACCCGGGAAAGGAGAAAGAGCTTGGCCAGATTTTACAGAATTCCAATTCTTATTTTGGATTCAAAATGGGGTTTCCGACAATTCTCGTCTTTTTTGAAAAAAATACGGCTTTCAAATCCTCCCCAGATTGCCATTTATCCATTTTTGGCCAGATAATCATCTCCCTTGGGAACCCAATGGAACAAGGTAAAATCGACTTTTGTCGGTTTTAGGTGCCCCAGATATAAGAAAAACATGTTTTGCTTTCACAAAAGATAATTCGTGTGCATTAGGCCCATTCCAGTTGATGTGCTATAAATTATCAAAATGTTCCTAGTAACGATGACTTTGCATAAGAGCTTACAAAAATCGGTAACCTATACCACAATTAACCGATGATGCAGATTTTTTTCGCTCTCCAGTTTCCAAATCTGGTTTCTTGTCATTTTCTCGAAAATATTTGGTGAACGGACGGCATTCTCTTTTGGGAGACATAGACAAGGGATCCTTGTCAAGGCATACTTATCGCTTTGACAAGTGTCATTCTTGAGCCTGTTCCTCTGGAAGCCAACACACTTGCTTCCTGTTTGACATCGACATGCTATGTCGGTCATACATTTCCCCCTCAAATTTGATCAAAAATATGCAATCAATTTTGACACCAATTCATCAATTTCAAAAAACTGGGGAAGCTCAATTATAAGGTTGAAGTTCAGAAGCAAGATGAAAAACACATTGAGGAAAGACCCCAAGCATTGAACTCAACTGGAGTGAATGGCTATTTTGGAACGGTCTCCGTGAGCAACTCACTTTTAAAAGCGTGTTTGTCTTTCGAAATTCTCTTGGCCGACATACGAGGTACTACCGTCCTAAATAACGTGGAAAAAATGGAAGTGAAGCTTTCAACCTTCATGAAAGGGAAAAATCTCTCAGACTTAAAACAAGGGAAGTCGGAAACCCCGTTTACACATTTCCGAGCTTCTTGATTATGTTCATGAAGAAGTTTTTTAATATTCTACACAAAGTTTTCTTCAAAGCGAACCCACCTATTGACAGACCAATGAGAGAAGGGCCAAAAGGAATGAACAAGGACTCAAGGAGAGAATGAAGGATTGAATGACAAGAACATTGCGTCCTTTTCGCATCGGTTTACATCCGTGATGAGTTCACGAAGTTTCAGCATATTGGCTCTAAAGTTTACATTTCAGGTAAAATGTTTGAAAGAGATCGACCTGACATCAATCGACGCTTAACTATTCTAAACGTACTAAATGAATATGAATTGGATTTAGAGCTTTGAAATTGATTAACAAAAGTTGAACCCAACCAAAAAATCCAAATGTTTTGAACTACTGGCAATCTGGATATATCTCATAATAAGTTATTCACCCCTGTTTGGATCACTTGGTCACCAAATATCAAAGGGCACTTGCAGGCTTCGATTGGGTCAAGAATCATATAATGCTGGTGGAACTAATTCAGTTTTAACCATTTCCAGAAGAGCTGGAATGGATTGTATTTATAGCACGATGGTTGGAAGAGCATGAATTACGGCAATTGAGTCTAGAACAGGATGTGTTAAGAAAGAAAGACTGGAGAGTCTGTCAAAGAGTACGCCCTCGTCACCTCAATTAGAAGTGGGTGTAACAATGTTGGGCTGTTCCACTTAATGTCTCTAAATATGGTATATAAATGATCTCGGAACAAAGCAATTTTTTTGTACGCTATCTTACATCTTGTTGACTCAAGAACTGTTAATCAAAAGATCCTACAATCTGGATATATCTCATAATAAGTTATTCACCCTCAATGTTCCATGTTCGCAAACACAGGGATACCGGGCCAAGTAATATTTGTTAGGTAAGCCAGTCATCTCAAAATTCCTGCAAACTTTCAATATGCACCCCCTAAATTTTTTTTCAAGAGGAAGAGACTTGTTATAGTTTTTCCAGCTGTTTCCAGCAGTTTCCTGGCATGAGAAAGAGTCTTGGTTCAAATATCCTGTCCGACCTTTCTCAAGGACACTTTTATTGGATACGCTTATCCTCATCCCCATACGGAGAACTATTCCGGTACCGGAATCATTAAACAGGCAATGTGGCGATTGGCCCCTTTGGCAGAGCGAGGTTCAACCTTTCGATCCTACAAACCCAAATACAAAAAATGGGATGTTCTCTGCAAGCTAACAGCTTTTTTAGAAAGTTCAAAGGCAAAAAAACATGCCCTGAAGTTTCCTTTCCATTTCTTACTGCCCGTCTTTTTATCTGTGATTCCTAAAGCTGATATCTCGTGCCCTTTAAAATGTTAATAATGGCAAATCAATTCCAATCGTAGACTGCAAATCATCTGCATTATGCGCCAACCTAAACCACGAAAGTGTATTCAATATTTGATTTAGAAAGCAGTCAAGATGATTGAATTGGAGGCTCAATTCAAAAATCTGTTATGATGAAGTCATTGTTGGTGTATTTGATATTCGACAAATACTACACCGCATGTCATCAAATCCAATGCAGTAGTATGGGTGAACAAATCAACCACTTTTTCTACCATTATTTCAGACAAAAGCCCATACTAACGCATTAGATTATAGCCATTACTTCATGCTAAATGATCAGTCGAACAACAATAGTTCAAACTATTTGGAACATTTTCTCTGTTGCCGTTTTGAACTCCTTTGGAAGAACGTACACTACGTACAATAAAGTTCACCAGAAGATTGGAGCCAACTGATCCTTAAGCAAAGATCGATTCCCCCCAAAATCCCTTCATTGTTTCCACAAGCGATGAATACTCTTTCTTGTACTTTTCAATAGAATGTGCTGCGTTCTGGATCCATTTATCCTTGTTCGTAACCTTTTGTGCAATTTCTTTTTCTTCCCACGTTGAGATTTTTTCAATCCTTGCGCTATCTTAAAGTTTGTGCAAGGGTTGCAGTTCCTAATGGGCCCTTTCAAACTTTGATTTCGGGTATAAAATAGTGCTTCGAAACGGCGGATAGGAAAAGGGATCTATCTATCTGGCCCTTAATATATCTATTTCGTTATGTTTGAGGTCACAAATATACATATATGCACCGTGTTACAAAGAGCTAACCCAGAAACCCAGTGGTCTGTCCAATTCTTGTTGACTTTTCCGGGATATCTTGAATAAACTTTGCGTGTATGATCAAGGCTTTCTCAGAGCCAGCATGAGACCATGCAACTGAATCGTTTTCAATTTCGTTTTCGTTCGTAATTTGCTTGGGTGGTCGAGGATGAATACCTTGAAATCTGAGAACAGGATTTGCCAATTGAGCATGAATTATCATTTTCAGTCAAAAACCTGACCTGATAAGTATAAATAGTATTAGATCAGAACATGATAAAAAGTGAATAACGGACAGGATGTTTTTGAACAAGGAACAGCGAAAAAATTAATTGACTTGATACAGCCAAGAAGGAAAAGGTGTGAGTACATAGATTCTGAGCCAATTAAACTGCTCACATTCACATTCACATTTTCA
This sequence comes from Tigriopus californicus, assembly GCF_007210705.1. Lineage (NCBI taxonomy): Eukaryota > Metazoa > Arthropoda > Copepoda > Harpacticoida > Harpacticidae > Tigriopus > Tigriopus californicus. The sequence goes on from NC_081446.1 coordinate 10,051,707, forward strand.
TTTACTCAATATTCAATGGTCTCTATTAAAAAAGCTCAAATTGACTTCGACTTACAATTGCTTCAATCTTAGAATGATCTCTATCAAACAAGTGCTGGGATCACGTTCATTTTGGATGGACAATCAATCAGCCTGTCTTTGAAAGGAACTAAAACTGATAGCGGATTTGTGATTTGTTTTTGCGCACTATTCTTCGAAGAAAAACGCGGTCATATCGAGGAAACTTGAAATGGTTGGCCGGTCGTATTCAAAGCGAATTGCGTTTTTATTTCCCTCGCCACAAATATCAACCAAGCAATGTCCTTGAATCTACGTGTACTCGTTCCGGTTCTTTCAGGGCCCTTTTCACGATCAAATCTCCTTTTACATCATAATGCACATAATCATGAGAATGTCAACATGGCACGCAGGGTGACTCACCACAAAGCGCTTTCGAAATTGTGTGGATTTCCAGATCTTGCCAATGATGAGCGAGTTAAGGACGAGAATGATAAAGTAGGGGATCACTTCGATAAGGATGAATTTGGACCAGAATATGTAATACGTGACATAGATGGGATTCGATCGCAGAGCAGATCCAGAAACCACGGTCACATTGGTGCCATTCATGACCTGGAAGAAAATGCAATAATAAGAACAGGAGATATTTCGTCGTTAATAGAGGTGATTTGACAACATGGTACGTGGTATTATAAGTACGTGGTAATTCAAGAGAAAAGCAAAAGAAGCAGGAGTTCATGTTACTCGCAATTCCAGGGATAAGAGCTTAATTGTAGCAGCATGTGCCTATTAAAAAGGAAGGAACGCATAATGACGTCGAGTTATGAGATGTTTTTTGTTGATCTCATATGAAAATGAATGATGCTGCCTCTGAAGCCTTCTTAAAATGGCTATTCTTCAAGATAGTAGCTTTATTATAGACACCGAATCTCCAACAATAACACGAAAAAAAAACCAATTTGAATATCCGTCAATATGTTTAATTTGCAGAGTTGGTACTTACAATCGGTAGGATAAAACCGGTAAAATGGGTTGTCAAAGTCATTCATTGTCAAAAGTTTGTGTATTTAATGCGTTTGAAATTAGTATATTATTTGCGAGAATCATCTGGAAAGCTCAGTTTCTTTGAATGAGCTCAAAGCTACCAAAGAATTCTTCAATTTCATGATACATTAGACATATGAGGCCGCCCACATTCCAACCAAAAAAGAAACCAAATTGCTAGATTACAAAAAAGACCAACCATTTGGCTCGATACATTTGTGGTCTTCAAGAGTACAAAGCTTCGGAAATCAAGAGTTCAAGTACAGAAGCAGGAAAAAATGATCCAAATAGTGTCGATGTCGATCGGCACTTCCATAAAGTAATGGTCCACCCTGATAACTACTTCCAGGTTCCAAACCTCGAGGTTTCCTCACATTGTTCTTCCAGTCCATCCGAACTGTCAACCCATTGGGATCCAAAAATAGATCTTCATCATTTGGCCCAAAACGACCCAACTAAATTTGGATCTCGCAACGAGAAAAGGGCCTCTAAAACTCGAGGCCAGGCCATTTTCACGCCTCTTTGGCATTGTGTCGGAAGAAAATGAGCCTTGATAGACATTGCCATATATTTGAATATGTTGGGGCCACAAATCTGAATGAGGTCCGAGATTCTGACTTTATATGGAAATGTAGTATGGAACAATCTCATTCTGTCGGCATAACATTCAATGTGAGGGGGAATTCGACGAGCAATATTTCTTTCTTCATACACTTTCAACTTTCAAATGTTTCCAAGCACGCTTGATAATTTCACACGAAGTTCAGAAGTCTTCTCATCGTGCCTGAAGTAATAAATTTCCAAGCCCATGGCTCGCTTGCTCAGAATGATTTGGCTGAACAATTTTGGGAGCAGAATCCTCCTAGGAAGTAATGGAAGGCTAAAAAGAGACCAGCCGATAGGAGAAAAGGGAAACAATCTAGTACCTCTCTAGTCTCATGACGTGCCGTTGTCAGATAAATTCAACGATACTGCAGTGAATTTTGGCCAAGGTCTTCCCAGAGGATCGTTTTCTCCTAGAGCGCAATCAAGAGAGTTTCAGAAGGAAACAATTTTGGCCCTTTTTTTCTAACAAACACCAGCCTAGAAAAATCCGAAGATAAATCCGACAAATAAGAGACAAGATTCTGTCCATTTAAGCCTAGTATATCACGTTATTTTTGCTCTCCGGTCCCTTCCGGGTTTTGCTATGTTTCAAAAAACCCTTTCTCGCAACATATTTGAAACCACATTGACTGCTTTTTGAATTTTTAGACACGGCTCAAAATTGTGTTGCAGAGCTACCTCGTCAAACGGCAGGATCTCCTTTCACACGCATGAGGAGGAATAAGTTTGAGCACGAAAAATGATGCCATTACAGTTATGCCCTGGTAAGTCGCGTGTGGTGCAAATTTGGTTGTCCCTCGCCCTGTTCCATTATGGTGAGTAAACTCTGAAGCGAAGCTGATTTTTTTCTCCTCCTTGGGATAGGAAGGCATGAACGGTGTCCACCCAAATGCGTCCCTAAACTCAATCACCTGGCGAAGAAGTTGGAAGCAGAGATCGGAATTGGGTCCGGACTCGGTTGCAATGGCACTTTCGTTGGAAGCAAGGCCGGTGGGTCGGTGGGTCGATGGGTGGGTGGGTGAGTGTGAGGATGGGCAAAAAATCGAGAGGATGAAATGGGAAATGTCAGAGCTCGCCCTTGGAGGATTCGCATCCTTCCTCTTCCCCCAAACTAAACCACTAAATTAATTTGATCAGAATTTCCGACGTCGGCTAACTTGCACTTGACGGGTCTGACGAGTTGAAGTCTGTTACCAACCTCCAGCCTCAAGCCTCTTTCCACCTCGAAAATTTATCTTTGACTGGCTCGGTTTCATGCCTCGATATGATAAATGATTTGTGGAGCCTTTGCCATGGCTTGACGTGGCTCCAGGTTTCTTCAAGTGTTTCGCAATGGTCTCGGGAAGCGAGTGTCGAAATTCTTGGACCACAGTTGGAACGAGACGAGAGATTGGGACATCCGTCAGACGACCCATGTTGCTTCTTGTCGGTCCTCAAAGTTGGATGTTGGTCATTGCTATCAAGCAACTGCAGGTCGACCTAGAAAGATCCTGTACCGAAATCGGGTTTCTTGTCCCACCTTGAATTAGGCCCAATCCTGTACTTAGACTGAAACTTTTCCGACTCTCATGGTGTCGAACTGAAACTGGCGCAGTTTGTAGTCACTACGCGCTTGAAATTAAGTCCCTTAGTTTTCCAAGTGGTTCTTGGAATGAGTCGAAGGAAGTACGATATTTCTAGATACACATCCATATCAAGGACCGTCTGGTGGTCTTAAGAAAAAGTTCGGTGTGGTGATCTCACCTTTCTCTCGAGCTCGTAGAATTTGGGGATGTTATAGAGAACCGCCAGGATGGCCGAGATAAGCAATAGAAACTTTTTGGCTGAGAAATGCTTGAGGGGATGCACGATGGCAAAATAACGTTCGATCGTCACGGACGTGGTCACAAACACCGAGCCCACCCGACCAATGTGTCCAAATCCGAAGCTCACTGGCAAGATATACACATAAATGGTCCTCGAATAGGACGGAGACACGGCAGGGAGGCCGAAGATGGCGATGGCGATTGTCAGATACAATAGATCGAATGAGGAGAGGCCTGCAACGCAAAGAAAGCATAAAATGAAATGACGGAAGCCAGAATCAGATAATGGCTTTGAAACCGAGAGGAGAGGGTGAGCAGCAGTTGTCCCCAGCCCGGGGAGAACTCAACTCACTCTTGCTTGCAGTTGGTACGACGATGGAATGTTTATTTCCGATGACAAATCCCTATCCAGTCACTGTCAGTCTACTGCCATTCAAGAGAGCTTCAGGCAAACCAGCGTTTATCCCTTTAAGAAAACCCACGGAGGACGCGAAGGCGCGAGCGGCTTTTTACCAAAGAGGGACGAAGCTCGGAATTTAGCCTCGCATCTTTCATGAAGGCTCTCGTATACACGTGTACAGTGTACAGGATTGGCTAAAGGCATAGAGTTCGAGCAACCATTTTTTTTACCAGCCTAAAATGTGAATGATTCCTATGCCAAAATAACCAATCATGAATTGATGGTTAACTGGACTCAAAATGAGACACCAAAGCCTGAATTTTATTCTTGGTTGAGTTGAATCATTTATGAGTATCTCAACTTTGGCCATCTGACAAATCTTAAAGTGTATGCCATAACAGAGTGCCATTTATGCAGTCTGGATGATTTTAAAATCTGTAGCTTGTGAGAAACATTTTAAGAACATGATGGGCCCTTGTAGGATTTTGACAACCCTTGTTAAAAATATCCAGTCAAATGAAACAAGCCAAATCCCAAAGTCATCCAGTTATCAATAACTAATCTTTCTCTTTTGATCTCTTCGAGTTAGAGTATCTTATCTACCTGCCTTTTGTGAAGTTCCGAAGATCTGCTATGAAACGAACATGAAAGTCGTTGGCTTTTATTGGAAAGATCCTTTCATGAAATCTCTGATACATCAATGATCTAGGACAAGAAACCTTCCAATTAGTCCCATTTTAACTATGAATTGCTTGTACATAGTGTCAGTGTTCTGCGCATTCTATGTTTGATACATATCGTCCCTTTGGTACCATCCCGTTAGTTCTACGCATCTTTGCATAAGGACAGTCTCAACATGATATCTGGGGACAAAGTCTTCCTGGGACTCTTCATGGTCTTATAGATCGAAAAGGACTCTCCAAGATGTGGTCTTTCATGTTGGGCAGTGATCGCAATGCGTTAGTACGTACACCATAGCGCAAGAACATGATTGAGTGGGTAAGTAGGTGGGTATGTGTCTGTTGATTTGTATGTAACACCGAAAATGATCAGATGCCCTTTGCTTCTGGGTGAGCTGAGCTTTTAGAAAGCCTTGTGGGCCCATGATGCCACTCGCCTAATGGTGGATATGGAAATGGTCGATGTGATCAAAGAGAAAGAGTCAAGATATGCTAAGATGGAAACCGGGCCATTTACCTTCAGCCCATTAAAAGTTTCCTATGGGTTAAAAACCCAAGTAAGTTAACATGAATGGCGAACATACGAGTACGTACTACATACACTTCTCGTCGACCATTTCCTCCAATCTTGGCCCAAGTTTCAAAAAGGACGCTCACCCTATGCATGATAAAACGAGCTCGTGCTTTCGGCGGTGCTTCCGTTTTCCACCCCAATTCTCAAGATCTCGTATCTATCCCTTCCTGTTGAAGGTGAGATTTATTCGAGCCTTTGTCGGGAAAACATTCAATTCGAGGCCAAAATGTCGATGTGAACACATGCCACTCGTTCCTTTTCAAGGGAATGTGACGCGATGGAATTGGGATTGGGACTCTATAATGGACCGCTTGGGAACAGAACCGATCTGCTTGTTTCTGTAGCACTCCCTTAAGAATACAAACTGAACTTTGAAATCCAACTGAAATTTCGTCCCTACATCTCGCCTGAACCAACATTACTCGTCCGGTGTTGGGATCTAAAAATAGATTTGCAATGTTGATAAAAATTTCGACATGTTCCAAGATTAAGTCAGCCTTTGTGTCCCACCACTTTAATCTGATCTGGACCTTGGTTTCGAGAAAAAAATGAAGAGTTTTACAATCCTCCTCTGTCCTAAAATTTGTCATAAATTTCCAGGTCTTGAGGAAAAATTGGAGACAGGTCTTTCCCGTCCTTCGTGCGCGAAGAAAGACGTGCTTACGAGCTCTTCAAGTGTCGCAGAACCATGGATAATCTAGACCTTCCAGGCCTTTATGGTCTTCGAACGGGTACAGAAAAGGTCGTCCGTCCGTTGGTTGGTTGGTTCGTTGGTCCAAGGGATTTGGGAACTTAATTGTAAAGCTGTCTTTCCCACTACGAAAGGAAGTTGCGTCAATGTAGCCGGGATAGTGGCAGTATTAGAGGTAATGGTAGTGGTAGCAGAAGTAGTAGGAGTACTTTGAAACCTGCATGCTTGTGAACATCAAAGTATCTCGACCATGCTATTCTTCGGATAGGCCAGACAACTTTGGAAAGCAAGGCGCTTCATAATCTAATTTTGGCCCTCTCACTTCTGGGAACTTCCATCTTAGTATGTTTGGCCAAAGTTGATTGCGTCCATGTCTTTAAAGGTCATTTAGTACTCCGTTTGGGCTTACTTCCTCAGAAAAAGCCAGTCACTTCAAGGGAAGGCCGAGAAGAACTTTTTTTTGCTTTGTTTTGCAAGGTTTGAAAGGGATTTTCGCGCATCGCCGACATATTCTGTCTCTGAAGTTCGCTTCCATGGATTAAAGCCCAACTCACTTGTTGAGCTTTTTCGGCACGTTTCCCGAAAAGTTATCTTGAACAAGGTTCAAAGCAAGCATTTTGGAGAGGCAATGTTGACATCCCAGAACCTTTCAAGTTTCCCGTCTTGGAAATGATGGCAAAATCTTTACAACCTCCAAAGCCAGCCACCTCATTCATTATGCTTTTAAGGGAGCTGAATTGGAGGGGCGCCTATAGACGCTGTTCCAATTGAACAAAGTTCAAGATTGCTAGCCAAAACAAAAAAAAATTCACAATGTGTGGTCGTGACCGGTCACATTGGGTTTGGCAAATAAATGTTTCCACAGCAATTTTTACTTCCAAACCTTAAAGTTCATTCGTATCTGCACAATGTATTGCGAAGAAGAAGTTTACAAGAAAGTTCCACGCTTTGTACAATCAGAGCCGTTTCGCACTGACCAATGTAGGAACTCGTCTCTGTACTGAACATTTGTTCCTCTTTACTCTGGAAGAAATTGGAAGCTAAAAAAGTCAAAAAGTGTGAGGGTCAATTAATTTCATTCAAGAGTAGCTTGATGAGAAGTGTTGATGATTCATCCATTCATTATTTTCCTTACAATGTCCGTATTGTAACAGTTGCATTTTCCCTCCAAGACCCTTTCCACTAGTTCCAAGAATGGTCCAAAGAGAAAGGAAGGGTAATAGATTGGGCACACAAGAAATCCTCTTGAGAGTTAGGAATGCTTGATACGTCTGGAGACGTAGATTAGTTTGCATTGACCACGTTATTTCCTGAACTTTCCCGGATCCATCGCGACCCTGTTTGGCTTTTGCAGGAAAAAAGGCTCTCAAAGATGATTTTCGTACTGTCTGACTGACTGCCTGACTGCCTGAATTCACCGCTTTTTCCCCAAGGTTCTCTTGCATTATTATGCAGTCTAATGGGTATAGCTTTACCAGAGAATGTACAACTTTCAGAGAACGTGTGATAGAAGAGCAGAGGAGGAGGAGGAGGAGGGGACGGAATATCGCGATAACAAGAGCATGCTGACCTTTCGTGGCCTAATAGTCATGCCTCAGCCAAATATACAGCACTACCCTTCACTGACTGTGCCCATATATTGTACTGTACTCCTGCCGAGGGTCCAAACAATAGGAAAACAAATGGAAGTGTGTGAATGCGGGCAGAATGGATAAACACTGTTGGATGAAGCTACACTGACTACATACACCTCTAAAAGAGCGCTCGTGTTATGTCGAGAGTGTGATCTCATGATTGATGATAATTCATTGGACATTTCCTGGACATAACAGGCCTGACCGAGGGCTGCTGTTGTGTACTTTATCATGGCTGCCATTCTTAATCATAGGCGGGAAATCATATCAAAGGACCACGAAAAAATTGGGGAAACCCTTAGGGATCGAGAAAGAAATGGATTGTGTCAGATGTACGTATGTAGCGAAAACGATCTTGGCCAGTGGAAATGAAATGCATCTTTTTACTAGAGCATATCAATCAGAATTTAATATCGCTTTGATGTATGCTTATCTGGATTCAGGTGATCGTGAATAACATGACAAAATATTCCTCCCCTTTGTCACTCATGCCTTATTGTCAGGGTATTTGTATTTGGGACTTGGGGGGGCTTGAAAATCCGAACGAAAACAAAAGTCCTCTTCATTGGGTTGTTGGATTTTGACACGGATCTGGGGAAAATCCTGGCCCTTCGTATCCTCAAGTCATACCCCCCATGAGACACATTAAAGGATCAGCAATGTTGAAGATCACCACCACAAATGAAAAATCAAGCCAATTTCATCTTTCAAATCCCGCCTTAAGCTTATTAAAAACGTGACAATATCTACGTTGAGAATTTCCCAGCTTTCAAAATCTATTTCCGAGCTTTACAATTTGGACTTAGCGGCTTTGTACGCACAACGAATCAAAAGCCGGATGAGACAAAAAACATTCCATTTTTAACGGAATTTAATGACCCATATTCGTTTCCCTTAATGCTGAATCGTCAAGCGTGCGTTGGGAGAGAGAGCTTGGGATATGGGGCACTTCACCCTGTCCCGGATGTTGGAACATGGTCCGTGGGATCATTTAGTGAATGAGATGGATCTCGTGAGCCATCGTGGCCCTTTAAGTCTTTGCTGAAACTAAAAACGTGCTAAAGTTCGGCCTTATTTTTCATTCATTGGCTACTGTCCAAAAGTCCATGTTCCAGCCATGTGCCCGACCATCAGAACCATAACTCTTATTTCCAGATACAGATTCAAGCGCTTTCCACTTCCATCCAGCTTCTACTTCTGGTATCTGCTATTAAGATAGACGTAATATCCCCGAGATGGCCTCCCAATGTAATACCAAAGAATGTATTACTCATGGTCATTAGATTGGGACCTCTGGACCCTCTCAGCCTATCCGAGGATGGGGTATCTTCTCCAAGATAAATGCTTTGATCGGCTTTGTAAATCAGGAAGTGATAACGTTGGACCCTTTGAAAACGTAGAAGAAGGAGAAAGAACCATTTTGGCTCGTTCTGTAAACCACTTGGACTAATGAGAGTCCAGACATTCTAAGTTGGACCTGATTTCACATTTAAACAAATTGCCCATGGAGGGTGCTCTCGAATGTGCTCCCTGAGCCCGCAAACCCAATTCCCAAATGTAGGAACCTACTTGAGTGGTGGGGATTCTCTTTGAATAGCCAATTCCCTTTCATTTTTCTTTGGGCCCTCTTTGGGCTCTCTTTGTCTTTAGGGAGAAAATGCCGATTCAGCATCTATACAAACAAAGCACCATGTGTGTGCCACATACCTGACTTATTTTCTTCGTGTTTTCTTGCTTAGAGGTTTCGTTATTCGAGTCAAGGGAGTGTTCGTTAGTGAACAGCTTTCATATATTTCGATGAGTAATTAAGAAAAGTTTAGAATCTGAGCAAATCTGGAACAGAGGCAGCTCTCAAATGGATCGATGGTAGGAATGCAGTTGGATTGATTGATATCTTATTGAAGGGTCAATTAATGGATGGGTGCTAATGATCAATACTTTACTCATGGTGTTTGCAATATCTTTTTGGTCAATCTAGTTCCTGTTCTATGAGTGTAGAGCTTCCTTTTAGGCTTGATATGAGATTCCCGCTCATTTAACAAGTGTTTTATCTCAAGTTGGAAATTAGGCAAGTTAAGATAAAGAAATCAAATGGCACAAGAAGAATGACAATAATATTACTTCATGTAATGTGAAAAAATGCATCGTGTTTCCAATTTCAACAAATTGAGTCTAAACCTGCAACCGGCAAGACTTATAGTATCTACACACCAAGAGGCTATTTTATAACGTCTTATTCATTTCAAAGCGTTCATTATGAAATGTAAAGACATGATTAAAACATAAAAATCAGAAACCTGCAACAATTAAAGAAAGACATGAAAAAAACAGGGTTTTGAGCGAGCTTTGGTCAATGAGTTAACTAAAGTACATAAAGACAAGCTTTGGTCAGAAAAGTCCAGGAAAATGAATTAGAGTGGCGCAGAAGCGCAACTTAAATCCGGAAAGCCGTTCAAAATCACTAAAAAAATCATTTCTTCAAGGTGAAGAAAAATACCGATAATATAGTAACAGCGGCACTTTTTTACCTTGTAACATCCAAGTTACAGAAGATCAGAGGTCAAATCGAAAGAGGTCAGTTAGGCAGTGTATTTTGAAAGGAATGCTAGCCCAAGAAATGCAATGTTTCTTTTTTTTCTCCACTCCAACTTCTATTGAGGAGTCTCATGTCTAACTCAGTATTTAAGCCTTAAAAAACCTTTGTTCTTTTTTAGAGATGTTAATTTGGTTGGTCTAACGTTGTAACAAGGAAAAAATATTCTAGTTTAAGCATTCCTTGGCTACACTGCATGAACTTCAATCCTAATTTGTGTTTTAGGAGTTCTTTAAATCGTTGGCCGTGGCAATTGTTTTAGGGGCATGATCCTGCTTTTTGATTGAATTGAACACGGTTGATCCTGGCTAGGGATTGTTTGGTTGGCTCTGAAATAGCCTTGATGATTTGATTGAAGCACACTTCAGTGCAAATAAGTCCATTTTGCCAGGTAATGTTGGACGCCGCCCCTTTAGTCTCTGTTCATGTGCCGTCAATAAAAAAATCTTTACATTGGCAGTTCTCTATTTCATGTACGGGAAGACATTGCATTGGTTCAAATGTTCTTTGCGCAACATGGAACCACTAACCGGCTACGCAAACACTCGCATCATCATTTGGGAAGTACAAAATCCAATACAATGCCGAAACAAGACCCGTCCGCAAATCTGCAGAATCCACAAAGAAAAAGAACTCAGTCCACGATGAAATATTGATAGCGGCCTGAAAACATTGAGCATCTTACCCTGTCGACATCGGTGAGCTGCAACGAACGAAGCGAGAAGTACATTCAAGCAAGAATACAAGGAACTTTCATGAGAAAGAAGGCCACTTTACGATGAATTCATATTCAAGGCAATGAATTCATCCTCCACGTTACTTGAGCTTCAGGCAGGATAGGTAGTCGTAACAAATCATAGGCTTCGGGAATCTTGATTTGTTTGTGAAATATTCCGAGGGTGGACGAGGGAAGACCTGGCGAGACCGACTCATTTGTATTCTGGTAGCAAATTGTACGTACTTCCACATGACGTAAACGAATAAACTAATTCCTTCCATCGTAGCTAAAAGATCTCCAATGAGGTAGGTGACTTGATTATGTTGTTGGAAAGAGGCTCTTAAGGGAGAGAGACCTTTCTACTTTGCTCAAATTGCGACCTTCACAATATAAGCTTGGTCTATTTGGGTTTCCTTCAGTAGAAACCCAATATTTGTGGTGGGCAAACATCCACAATGGTTTTGTTCCAATAAAAATCAACCTGATAGATCCCATTTTCTCACTCACGTTTTGTAATGAAAAGAAGGACCAAGGTCTAGCAAAGAAATGCAAATCGACGGCCCACGTGTTTTCTTGGGGAACGAGCCATTTCTCTCCTGTATGTTTGAAACCCACAAATGTGATTTCCCAATGTCTTTGATTAATTGCTTGGTTTGCAAGCAAAGTCGACAGAGTTGTTTTTGAGTTTGTGAGCCCATTTTTGGTGGGAACACTGGACCAGTGAAAATAAAGAGAGGAAAATTGCAACTCAGCTCTGTTTGTGGCCTTTGGAGCAGCCTTCCTGCCTTGGTCTTAAGCAAGCTCGCGAAAAATGAACTTGTTTCACAAATATGAACCAAGACCACGCCTCTTAATCAAGCAACCGTCTCCATAGCCACCAATTGACAATGGATCGACAATGGACTTACTAGCGACCAGGATTAATAAGGATTTTTATCCGAAAATGGCTTAATTCCAGTCTTCATTTTGGATATGGCAAAATACTCAAGGGGCACTTGAGGATTTCTGAATGATTCCCCAAGGCGATTATGGGTTAGGGATAGCCAATACAAACAATACAATTTAACAACAAAATCCTCCGCTCTTCTTGGTAAAGGGCAGGACTTTGGGTGGGTGGATGGAGTAATGAAATCCTCCTCTAACGACAAAGAGGCTTTTATGGGATTACCAGGTCTCCTTCCTTAGACTCTGAAGGGTCCATGGCTATTCCATCGAGGATTGATTAAATGAGACCCTAAATAAACATTGATAAATAACGGCTCCAGCAACTGTCGCTGGAAAACCAGCTTAATACTTCGCATTGATCGGGACTGAAACAACATAGCTGTTAACTAGACAATTATATGATACTCAAGACACATTCAAATTATCTTTTGGATGTTTTTTTTCTGTGCAGTGAGTTACTTATTATCGATCGCAATGAAACAGCTCAACTGTGGTAATTCTTGGTGGGGTTGGATCAACTGACTTGCATCAAAGTGCCTCAACTCATTGTTTTATTCATTAAGGATATTCCTGTTTTTGTTTTGCGGACTTCCTTAACGCTACTGGAAATCAATTTCTCAGCAGTTCAAGACGAAAAGCTTATTCATTTGACTTAAATTTATTTTCATGTATTATTTGATCGTCCAACGAATTAGAGTTAGGAGATGTGCCTAGCCCTTAAATAAAGGGTTGATCAGGAATTTTAGTCAAAGATTGCTTTCTGAATCAGTTCCCATCCTCGTAACCTTAACAAATAAGATTGGAAGAAGGTGGATATATATAAAAAAGGAGTAAACGGAAGGTTTATGGCACGTCGCCAGGAATGAATCGACGTTTGACAAAAGGCTGGACCAAGGTTGATTGGGTAGAGACCATTTAATACGTACAACTATTTCTCATTAGAAGGGAGGTAGTGTAGGTTGGTCGTTGGATTCGATTATCCTTACCGACCTCTCTGAAGGAAGTCCTAGTATACAATAAACAATAATGAAAGCCGACAAATGCATAGCCTGTCAGCAAATAATGCTGAAAATTATTCTTCGGAAATTATGAAAAGTTTGTAAATAAAGACCGTGGCCTAATATTGGTCTGGTTGGGCGTTACTTCGGTAGTCTTAGTCGCATCTGACCCAAGTTATGGTAAAGTGATCCCAAGGTTTTATTTAGCTTACACACAACATATCCTTAGACATGAAAATCTGCAACACAAAAAAGGTACATGAGAAACTTCCGTGAGTCACGAGTCACGCTCAAGTTGCAAACGCTAAAGCACGCAAGATCGCTATACTCTCGTCTTTCAAGCGGGTTTCTCACTGCAAAGGTTCTTGAGCATCAAGGGCAGTAACCAAATGGGCGATAATCATCCTCAAACTGAAAATTGATAAACCGAACGGACACAACTCTGGTTTGGAAAGTTTACCAATAACTGGAAAATCACGAAGTCGCCTGCGGACAAACGCCAGAGCGAGGCTGCGGTCTTTCCTAAGGCAAATTACATTGTGAGTTGATTGGAGGTTTAACCCTGATTGGTTTATGTAACAGGAAAATCCACTCTACCGCCGGATACAAGGGCTAATAAGAGTAATCTGTCGCTGCCCTAATTTACAGTATATCCTGGAATGTTAAACTTGGTGCCATTCTTCTTCACAATTTCTCACACTCTGCCGGTACAATGGTGTATCGCCCATTCATGTCTTAGTGTGCCAAAACTAGGTAGAACCACTGCCTAGGCCAAGAAGTGTACTTTAAAAGGTCCGCAGGAGGTGGGATAGGCAAATATTTACCTATTGGAAGATTGGGGAGGACAGCATTCGGGTAATATTCAGGCAAATAAATGCCCTTTAAGCATATCCTCAAAGCTTGGCAAGCAATACACCAAGAACTTGTCACGAATGCGATGTGGAAAGGTGACAGTAGTATCACTAAATTTCTCCTCTCTTTTGTGTTCGATCGTATTCTACTATTAGAAAAGATGCTCTTCAGTCATCTGCTAGGAAGAAACATGAATCCTGTCTTCGATCAGAAACATGAATAGAATGGTTTCGGGTTGCAACCGAATCAAATGTGGAGTGTCGTACTTCATCTATGCATTAGATCACCGTCAGAATATTGCTTTTGAGTTCCATCTCTCTTGTCTGGTTATCTTGACGGTTTTGTGTATTCATCTGTATTCATCCAGGTGTTAACGTTTCCTTTTCCCTAAAATGCACTGGACCACGAGGTGCCTTTTAATCATGATGTCCTGAGAATTTCCATTTTTATGCATTGGATGTGCGTATCTCATTTGATGCGAAACGGCATCAATTCTGCAGGGCAGGATTCGAACGAAATGTGTCATTTTGCTTTAACTTCTAGCACCAACAATACAATTTCAACAAAAAAAGCCAATCCTCGAATCTGTAGAATCTCACATTTAATAAAGCAAAAACAGTTCACCTTGCTTCCATCTTGGTTCGAATTTGACAACGGGATAGGACCTACCTACTGTATAAATAGGGGTTTTACCCACGGGACTCGAACATCCTCTTTCGAAAAACATCTAATGCTAATCGGATGGCGATGACGGATGAATGAAAATTTCATAACAAATAGAACATCGTGAGGGCATTCATTACTAGATAACTAAATTACGGAGCATTTCCACTAACGAAATTGACCCACGTGTGGAGTTATTGGTCTGAGGAAGCTACGAGATGAGGCTAGAGTCTGCATTGCACGCAAATGCTTCAATCACTCATAGCGTCATATATGAAGCCTCTTAAAGGAAGACCCCTGGAATGCAATCTCAATTTACTTCATTGAGGTGCTTTTGCAACAGGCCTTACCCTGGGATTTGGGTTCTTTCATGCTTCGGAGGATGATTCCTGGCCAAGGATTGCCTCAATTTCAATGGTCAAGGTAGTTGTGGCTGACCAACAAAGAATTTGACTGGTCTAAACGTTATTCATTGGGTTTGCCAGACTTTCCAATTTCCAATCAAGGCCTGAAAGTATTGAAGCTCTCGAGTCCTTCATTAGCAATAGGGTTACTGGGTGGCCCATCATTACTCCCATAATTGGATCAGCCGGAGGTTCGTGCCTCTCGCTGAAAAGAAATGACCTTTAAAGACTCGTCGCTTCTTACGTAACTTTTAATCTTGTTGGTTATTCCGGAGAACCTTTTACAAATGAACGAAAACATTAGTATCAGTTGTGTGCGGTTCCCAACATTTGCATTTGTTTGACAATGATATATGCAAATCCAACCATTATTTTTGGATCTAAACCTTTTACGGGTATGACTGTGGAGATATTGAGAGTACTATTTTATGGCAATTGACACATTTTGAAAACTCGTAAACACTCTTTTAACTCTACTTCTATGCTAGACTTTGGGCCTCTTTATGCAATCTTAAACGTAATTTGGGTCTTTTTCATGAAATCACATTTTCTGCTCGGCAAATGCTCGTACTTTTGAAGAGCTTAGGTTCTAGGGCTAATTTTGGTGTCCCTTTAAGACCATTTTGTAGCATGAACGATCAACAACATCCCCAAGGAAAATTAGACTGGCCAAGAAAATACGTTAGTGGCATTTCTATATTCGAGTTTGGTCTTTTTGCACACAAAATTAACCGATCAAATTGGGTTAGGATAAATAGGTTAACAAGTATTGGCAGAGTGTTAAATTGTGCAGAGGGCATTAGTTACAGATGAAAACGAGGAGCGTGGTATTTGTTTATACAGCATATTTTTGTGAAGATTGTTCATAAAGCCATGTAGTGGGATTGCTTCTTTCATTCGAAAGTGAAGTTTGTTTGAAAACAAAAGCATGGACATGGGAAACAACGTCGATCATGATCTACACGATCTACATAAAATACTACCCATGGTTGGTGAACAGGATTCTTGAAATTTTGTCCAAGAGCCACTCCAAATATGGTCTGACAGAGTCAGGACCAATATTGTTCCTCTTTTCCACTCCTATCAAAAACTTGTGTGGCTTTTCATACAAGTTGTATTTAAAAATATACATAATTTGCATCTCAACCAATAACCTCATTGGGCCGCTCAAATTCCAGCATATCAATATATTCGAATAATATTGAGTGGAGCTATGTAAACTTCGTGTAAACAGTTCGATTAGGCTTCAATTTAAAATAGGTTCTAATATACGGTATGTAAATGAAGGGGGCTAATCTCCAATTGAAGCAAAACGCAATAATATATTGTCACATAAGACTATTCTCATGTCATTAGCGACTACACATGTCCACAGTATCCACAAGAGCGTTACTCGTCGCTTAATATAGTTTTCTATTTGCTCTTTACAATACTTGGCATGCTTAATATTTACTTACAGGGATGCCTCCCCTGTAGTTTAACCGCTCCAACAAGTCCTTGAGTTTTATCGCGGTAATCATATGCCTGTGCTCTTGGGTCAACTTACTGTAGGCTCCCTTCACGTGCACTACTTACATTGCAGGTTGTCAGCAATCAAATCATCAGACGTCTGTGAGTGGTTCCGAATGCCGGCTAAACGCCTCGGAGAAAGATTGACGTCACTCGTAAAAGTCTCTTGATTGTCAACTTGGTATTTCTCCCTTTTGAGTTCCTTGCACAATGAAATGCGCTTTCTTTGAACGCCTTTCATGAGACTCGAACCGTGTACGTGAATCAAGAAGTTGACTTTTTGTGATAGTCGAGGAAACATTTTGTTAGATATTCAAATAAAGATTAAACAGTTGCTCTTTTTTTAGCCAGCTGTTGCATTCTTCAGTAGACGGGAGAAGAACATCAATGGAAATTTCCCATCCATATTAAGGCATAGCAAAGGAGCAGAAGATGGGTTGTCAGTTTTCCAATTTTAGTACAATGACTGTTCTTGGTTCCCAACAGCCCACGGTGCTTTTTATGGTGGGAACCTCCTTTTCTAATGGTCTTGATTGGAGGTTTTACCGCAAATACTTCGGTAGTCTATGTGGAAAGGTATATCTTTCCGATGAGGCAATTCATACACCTATGTCTTTTATCTTTGGAAACATTCAGCACATGCTTTGAGTAGAACGAAATTTCAGCCATCTGTATCAATCAACATGGAATACTCCACGTTGGTCTGACCTTTAATAAATGGCTAGTAATTATTACCAATTGCCAACTCAGCTTTGTGAATCCTTCAATTTTGGCATTCAAAACACATTGTTGGAGAGTTCCTATGTTAATTCGCGATAAAAATCGTAACAAAAAGGGAAACGAACCGACTCGACATTTCTCATTAGACTGAGCTGAGCTACGGATTTGTACCTCAACGAAGTCTCTCGGGATCCAAAGATCCAAAATTTGAACTGGTTAAGCCCCTTATTGACAACCTTAGAGACATTGAATGGAAAAAAGCACTGCTTTGATGCTTTGATCTCGACTGATCAAGGCACACGGTGCTAAGAAAACTGTTAGGTAACCTTTCAACACTGCTCTGACGATTTTAAAAGTTATTTTTCTTATCAGGCAATCAAGAACAACACTTTCTGTTTTAGGAAAAAGAAGATCAAAAAAGTATGAAATAGCGGCACATCTGACAAAATTATACCGTATCAAAATCATCAAATCTGATGCATGAACTTTCAGTTCAAATTAGCATACTTAACTGTCACAAGTTGAATGGCCTACTTTCTTTTGGTCAAAATTGCCAGCCAAATAGGCTAGCCATAATCAATTAACACTTCAATACTCTTTAGGTTTCAGATACTCAGGTTGATTATTTCTGTTACCTTGGGTGATGCCATATTGGTTTAAAATGATATATTGCGTCACTTACAATGCATTGAAAATATCTTTAACATTTTGTTGACATTTTAAGGAAGCGCTTTTGATCAAATTTGCAAAAAGTTTTTAGTCACACTTCAAATAAGAAAACCTAACCGTTTCAAGGAATGCCGCAATTTTTTTGAGCGAACAATAATGTGATATTTGTAGGAGGTATTCATAATTTCATTTCCAAAATCTTTAGTTCTAAAGTATTTCAAGTGACTTAATATACAAATTTTAGCTAGCATAGTATTATTTAAAGAAACGAAAATAATAAAGGAGTAAGTGAGATCGAAAATTTACTGAATACTATGTTAATGAATTATCGTTAGGGTACTGTCGATAAATATTAAGTATAGGTTCAAAATGAGGATGACAAAATGAACCATAAAATATTAATGGAGAAAACTTCACACAAGTAAAAAACTGAAAAAACCGGAACATTCAGCCTGAAATAGCAAATATCATTTTGCTGTATAGATGCTCATCAAATCCATAGTGAAAGCGCAACTAACGCCTGTAATGATTTTGATGTTCTACACTTTTTGTTTGATGTGCATTTAAGCATGTTTCAAGTCATATTTGGTACATTTTTGAGCTGCAAACAACTCTTTTTTAACCAAACAAAAATTGTTCCTCTTGATTTTCTGATATCAAAAAAGCCTATTCTTAAGTTTTGAGAGCATATAGAGAATAGGTAGAAGTTACTGAATATCATTTTAGTACCCTGGGCACAACTGACAGACCGAGGGATGGACTCAGCTGTTTGGCTTACCTATAAGCAATGTGGAGAAACTCCCTTTCATAGAAGGGCGAGAAAGGACCACAATGGCAATGATATTGCCCACCAATCCAAATATAGAGACCGCAGTAAGAAGCACACCTTCAGTGATGAATTCGAACATGTTCGAGTTATCTTGACTCACTCGAAAGAACAAATCGTTGCTGAGCGTGAACAGATTATCGATATCGGCCAGGGTCTGGTTCAAGGAAGACCCGTTACCCACCATCGATAAGATCACAGAGATATCGTCCATGGCCAGATCATCGGTCAGATTCCGGAGCCAGTTCATATTGTAATCGTGACTATAGAGGACATCACTCATGGGGTCCTCGGGGTCCATCATGATTTCATCCGAGAAACTTCCTTCTGGGTTCATGCTTCCCAAGGATAAGCTAAGATTGCACACTCCGACTGATGAGATTCTGAGAGACTTCTTCCTCCGTCCTTTTGTCTCTTTGTTCCTTTTGAATAATGGAAGGGGAAAACCAAATACCGCTGTTCAAACTTTCCACATGCTAAGAGGTTTTAATTCCAACGCCATTGACAATCACAGCCTGGGCCAGAGTTCATTAAAATGTTCCCATCTAAAAGAAGACTTAGCTCTTTCAGGGTTTCACTGGGACACCTTAATTCATTCAAAACTTTATTTCTCAGTTCTTGTTACAGTAGATCCACTCTATCATGGCCATTCGTTGAGTTCGTTCGCTTTTTTCTTCTTCTTCTTCAAACCTTGAGTGTGGGGTTGGGAGGCTAAAAGGAAGCAACTCAAAGTGGCAATTTCAAAGATGCTCTTCTCTGGTTTGGCCGAAGGGTGGATAGGATTCCCCTTTAACAGTTGAAATTGTTCCACTCAGAGGCAGGTGGGACGTGCCGAAGTAATTTCATGGGCCAATTTCCAACTCCCCAACCTTTTTGTCGAAGCACTAGACCTTCTAACCAGAGCAGTGTTTCTTGTTTCAAGAAAAAGGATCCGGACCAACTGCCAACTGAATAGAAAAGGGAAGAAATTTCAAGGCCCCCCCCCGCCTTCCCTCTCCCAAGGAACGGACAGAGCGATTCGTCTTGGAACGGGTCCGTGTTCCCTTTCCCCGCGTCCTCTCCGTCAATTCGTCTCCTTTTTCGGTTGGCGAAAAGAGGGCCTCCTCGAAAAATGAGCGTGAACAAACTGAGAAGAGACGTTGTTAAGGCGCTCCAAAACTGGGAATTGCCTTCGGAGAAGCAAGGGAAATCTCGTCTTAAGTAAACCCAATCGAAGGGTGCAACGACGACCGATATGTGCCTTTCAAGGATGTACCGAAAATTATTAGTAAAATTGGTTTGCCTCGGGCAACTGTAAGGGTGCAGTCTACTACGTACTACGGCTACATGAACTTTCGAGGTTCAATATGTGTACCTTTGGGATGGAATTAGTAAAGACGAAAAGAAGCCACTTTTTGGAGCTTTGGGAGAAACCATGAGCAAACTTCAAAGCCATGAATTCATTCGCATTTGATTGGAAGAAGACGAGCCTAATTAGTGGATAGTTCTTGTCGTATCAATAATCGAACAAAAAGGTATGGAGGGTTAATTTTAGAGATGGCAGAGAGAGTCGTGTTTTGCTCGTCTTTGAACACTTCAATCAAAACGAATGAATACACCGCTCATAAACGAGGGTTACCCTTCCATGGAAAAATGACAAGAAAACAGTGCAGTTCAACCATCTCTCGTTGAATTTGAGCGCTTTGCCAATACATTTCATCCTAAATCCCATTCTGTGGGTAAAGACATCGATTTCCCAATTTCATGGATATTATCTGTGGAGCCGTAGCTTTGAGAAGAAATGGATTTGTTACATCCATAACTGTAAAACGATCCTGATTCTTCATCCAATATCATTCATATCCAAGTACACCACGGTTTTCATCAGTTTGATAGAAGGTATTCTGTTGACAGTTCAAATGCATACCTGATTCAAAAATCCCTCTTTTTTCTACCAATCAAAAAGTTAGAAGATATCATTCCATCCAAGTCTCGTATTTTCAGCAAGTTGTTTAAACAGAACGGTGCTAAATAAGCCCCAACCGATATCATGATGGACTTGGGCAGTGTTTTTGTTACTCGGTGCGAAAAAATCAATAGCAAATCAATTACCCGTAATGATGTGATTAATCCACATCAAATGGAGTTAAGTCAATCCATGCCAATATCATCCGACATGAAGAAACCAGTGCCCTGTAAAAACCTTGACGAACAAAAAGTAACAAAAAACGTTGGGTTTGGAATAAAAAGACTGACGACCTTGTAGGTAGACGAATTGCTTTATGTTTTATTAAGGTGTCAACGTCAATATTGACTTTCTACTTTTGAATGGGTGGTTCCTGAAATTAACTTAACCACAAGCGTCATCAGAACGAGCATTGGTTGGGAGGTGTTAAATTGTAAAATTCCCTATTTAAAGTTTTTCCATGGTTTTGCTTGAGAAGAAATGTGACATTGTGGCTTGAACAGCTTTCTAAAATGAGATAGATCCAGTGTTCCATTCTTTTCCCGACCTTTTTCAAGGAACCGTTAGGACGTTAATTCACACTGACAGACAGGGAATAATTCTGATATCAGACTTACTTGACTCTGCATGCCTATAGAAAAGAATGAATGTTGAGGTAGCTGACTCGGCTGCTCAGGCAAGGACCAAACCTCTGACAACTGACCCATTAGACCCAAAGAATTGTGCCAAAAAATGAGCTTAACATTTTGAGACTAAACATATCAGGTAACTTCCTGATGAAAAAGATTTGCCAATATGGCCAGTATAGGGTGCTCTTAATATGGACATTTTGTAGGAATCATCAAATATCCACAAGGGAACTGTTGACAATATACGCAGAGAAATTAGGAAAAACACAGCAAACTGTCAACATGGGAGTTGTAAATCGTCTGAGTCGTGGAGAACACAAACACTTGAACGCAATTGAGACTTTCCCATACTTACTTACATGGCAATAATCTGGTGAGGATTTTTATTTGGTTGACTTTTCTCAAAAAAATGTTATTTCTTCCATACTTGCTTTAAGACAACAGTGTGTAAAGGTTGTAGTACTCAATCTATCACATTATTTAAGAAATCAACATTTTAGCCATCTACTTGAGTCTTAAACTTAATAGAGGTTGCAAGAGAAGTGAATTGATAGAGTTTCATTGTTTGCCGCCATTTTGACATATATTAACAAACCAAAAGAGAAAAATGCGAATACACCTATTCACTTCATGATTTGCAAATAACATCAGGATAATTTATACTGGATATAAGTTGATGTGAAATTATTTTGTTAGTCCATTGACAACCAGAATTTCGAATGAAGATGAGCAGGTTGAATAGTTGGTTAAATTTGTTTGTGCATGATTAAAGGATACTAAATGTTCCTTTGAATAAACTCTTGTTTTCATTTCAATGGGACTAGTTTTAGAGTAGTGTCTTGACTTGATAAAAAACAGCCCGTCATTTAGCCGATATTTTTAAAGTAATGACAATGCCTTTATCAGGACTCTTGGTCATGTAATGGAGTAAAAATATATACATAGATATAAAAGATGGTCTATAAACATTATATAGACATTATCAAATGCATGAAGAGAAAAAGGTCAAGAGGGTAAAAACAATGAGATATCCCCACATGGTTTCGTGAGCACTTATTTTGAATTGTGACTGGGTAAAACATTCAATTTTCCAACAATAGATGCCTTCATCACATTCTTCCAAATCAAGTCAAGGCCAAAATGCAGTTCAATATGTCTTTTCTATTATAAGAGATAAATCAAGCGAGATGTACTCAAGACTATCTCTGATCTATATCATGACAATCACAAAATATCAAAACATGCAACCTCAAGGTTGGAAGGCCAATAAATGGTCAATGCATGTGCTATGGATTGACCCTAATACTTGATATCTTGCTCTTAGAACAAGATCAACACAAAACACAATTTCACTTCAACTTCAGATTTAAGATTGGACAAGATTTATGCCAATATCTTTGGTTCATTGATTCTTAGTAAGAGAATAAGTTTGCCATTTTTTGAATTTGGGTGCTAGGGTCGGAGGAATGAGCCTCGCCCGGCCAGCAAGGACAGCGAGGCCAGCCATCACATCGTCCTTATAATTTTCCAGATAGGCAGTCTCGAGTCCGTATCAGTTTTGGCTCTCCGGCTTAGCGTCTAAAAGTTTCCCTGCGAATGGTTGGGGAGGAGATTAGAACCGGGACCTCCCACCTATTAGAAAACTGCTCTAACTACTACAGCACGTCTCCTCTCTTTTAGAGATATTATTCATTTCTAAGAAGATTTTTTTTAAGAGGAGTATTTGCAAAGTCTTAATTCGAAATAATCTAAGCATTATGATTAATTATGTATCATATTAAAGGATTTCTTATGTCACTTTTATTCACAATCAACCATACTAACTTTTTGTTAAATCTCACCTACATTAGACTTTGTTTAGACCAGAACATGACAGATCTACGGAAATTTGGCATGTAACAACACCAAAGAATCACTTTGATGGGATCAAAACGGACGCGAATTTTTGACAAAATGAAATTAAGCATTTGGCCTTCTCAAAACTTCTTAAAGTACTGGTATGTTGGAAAGACCAAGTTTATGAAAGAGGGTAAATTCCTGACATTGTGATTGGACATTAAATTGGCGTTCCGCCCATAACATTTCATGTTGTGAGATTTTAAGATGGTCACTAAGACGTACTAAGTTGTATTTTGGCCTCGATTTGGAAGAATTTACTATTGAAAAAGAGAATGCTTTACCCAGCAATGTCAGAATTGAAAAGCTAATAACCAAAAAGAAAAACTAGAACAAGAGGTTTGGCGTTTTTCGAGTCACCATTCCGTACAATCACTCGAAGGACCTGTATCGCTGACAAAGCCGGGCCTTATTTTCAATAACCAAGGCCAAAAAAACTGTTTCAAGTTATGAATGAATGTTGAAATTGAAAAATCAACTCACTCAGTCCTGTAATGAAGGAAAAATGGAATCACAATTACTGTGAATCGAATGAGAAAAGATGCTTTCAAATTGGACGATAGTAAACAGTAAGAAAAGAAAGCTGAACAAAGGCGCCCGGCCCGGATCCCTTCCCACCAATCTTCGTAGCAGCCATAAAGATTTGTGGCGTAACATGACTAAGCTGACAGAGAATGGGAAGTGTCAGAAACATTGTTCAACTTGCAACTTTAAATGCCTGTTGTGAATTATACGCACACAAAAAGTTCACTGAAGCAGAAACTTCAGCCGAAAACGGTCAAAGAACGGAAAGAACGAGCTGGGTTTGCATTTACTAAATGGACCGTTCGTTGAGGGGAAGTGACCCAAGGAAAACGTCAACTTCGCCCACGGGTAAGTTTTATGTTCGCGAATACTTCAGAGGCCAGCCTTTTTAAAATAATAGTCTCAAAAATCGAAATTGTATTCTTGCATACATACTGAATTGATGGTTCCATCAAAAGTCAGGAAACTGTCCAATAAGGAAACAATGATTAAATAATGATGTTGTTCAGACCAATCGCGAGGGCAACATCCAATAAATTGCGTCATTATTTTTCCCAAGTCCAGACGAACGAAAAATGAACATCCACGCTTCGACCGGTTTTATAACCACATAAGTTTGGTGTTACTTATCTTGATTTGACAGACGAACAAATGAATTAATTCTGTAAAACAAATATAAACACTGTTGTATTTTTTTAACTTTTTTTTTCTCTAGCTTTTCTAACCGCTACAAGGAATGTAATCCTCAGTACTATTAAAATAAAAAGTTATTCTTCTTCTATTTATTACCTTTCAATCTTCATATGATATTTGGTCTAACCAACGAATTTGAGTTTGTAGACCGAGCTAGTCCTTGAGTGTAGGGTTGATCTGGAATGCTATCTAAATAATTTGTCCAAGTCTGACTTGAAAGATGCTACTGGATCAACAAGGTCTACGTATGCCCTACGAATATTAGAGGGAAGCAAATTGAACAATGAAGGAGCCCGAGGAAGAAGAGATATGGACTTCATTGTATTAACTAGCCTGGATTCTCGAGGGCTTGAAGGTGCTCTCAAAATGCACACTAACAATTGACCCTACATCCTGGGTTGGGACAGAGCACATGAATGCTTTTGAAAACTTACAGTACAGATACCTTTCGTATCTTCTCCGAATATTGCACAATCCCAACCGTTCTAACCTCTCTTTGGACTTTTCCGACCTTTTGCAAACCTGCTGAACTCATTGGAGCACAAATGGGTTACGAATATTCAAGATGTGGCTTGACAATCGACTTGTACAGAGTTAGCATCATGATGCTATCTCTGGACTTAAACGTGCGACACACCCAACCACACATTTGAAAAGCTTTACCCACCTCCAACTGGATATGCTCATCGAACTTTTCATTGTTTTGGAGGACTACACCTAAATTTGTCATGGATGAGACCTGCTCAATATCTTTACCTCCATTATTCGTGAATGGAGTATTCAAAGGAGTTGACCCGAAAGTCATTGAGGAGAAAGTCATTGAGGAGAATTTCATTCCGTTCAACGCCATGATGCTCTCATTAACCCAAGAGTAGATTATATCTAGGTCCTTTGCAAGGCTAGTGAAATCTTCGCCATTCCTACCAGAAACTAACTTTGATCGTCAGCATAAGAAGAGAGACTGGTAGCAATACTAAGCTTAAAGCAGTAATACTAAGCTTGGGCTTGGGTTTACGTTTGTGATAAATACAATTATTTCACCATTGTGTGGAGAACATTTGGTGATGTCGGGAGCGATATGAGAAGAGCTGTATAAGATGTCCAAAATGGTATATTTGCACTTTCTGGCCATGTAATTGCACTCTTTGCACCCTTAACCACTTCCAGATTTCAAATACCAAAACTTTGTAAACATGTGCTCCGACACTAAACAGCTGTACATTTTTTTTAAGTTTTCAATTTATGTACCATGTCACTGCTTAAAACATATCGAGTACAACACCAGTTTATCCATCCTCAAAAGAAAATATTAGTCTACTATTATTAAACTATTTGTATTGAAATCTGAGGAAATATTTGTTGCACTTTTTTGCTGACTTCATTGGACTGAAAAGGAGACAGAGACTTCTCAAAAAGGTGGTGATGTCTCCATGGCATTCCCAAACAGCTGGTATATTGGCCTTTAAGGGTCTACAATATTTTGGACAATTGAATTACAGTTTAAAGATGTTCTGGACAATTTTGTTTAAGTTTTCGCCTTTTACCAAAATCAAGCCAATTTTTTACTTATGTGTTTAAACGTCATTGATCCCGGTATCAAAATGAATCCTGGATAATTTTTCCAATGCTTCTTCAAGTATCATTTTTGTATATTTTGCTCATTCTCTTTTCCTCATTTGAAAAATATTCAGTAATAATTATGCAATGAAACTTGAAAGCGCGGGTCTATTTTTGATCTAGCTTGTCTATTTTGCATGTTATATTTCAGCTTTTCTGCTTTCTTTAGTGCACTTTTGTATGCACATTTTGACCTTCATAATTGCTCTCTTTTACAAATCTAGATATGAGACATTTTATAAATAAACCAGATGTGCAGTAAGAAGACTTGGCTTGAAATGGCCGTGAAGAAAATAGGTTTTAAGCAGGCACATTCAATTGTTTCTAACTTGATTCACAATAAATGTTTGCTATCTTAGAGGTCCCATTTTTACGTTCATACAAATTTGAAGTGTTGCGATTAGTTCCAACTATCAATCGTAAACAAATCCCCATCTTTAAGGATCCCTTAGATTTTTGGCAGTGTTTGGAATTGAATTATGTCACTATTTGGAAATAGACAAAGGCTTTTTAGGTTCTCCATCCGACTAAATCTAGTCAATGCTTGGTCTGGATAAGTGCGTTTGCACTGAGCCTCTAGCCTGGCTTGAACACCACTGGGAGGGGTACATTTAGTGCACTTGAACTTGGCAACCACTTTAGATGGTAAGTGCTCGGCAAAGCTTTGACAAGGAAAAAATTAAACAAGATAATATCCACGACCAAATTACACGGATGCAAATATGCTCCAAAGAGAATAACCAAAAAAACTGTTTCAACGTGAATACGTGTAAGTCCTCTAGATGACATAGAAACGATTCGAGTTGGCCGGGCCATGGAAGCTTACGTCCGCCACTGATGATCGTGCCTTCAAGGGGCTTGGCTTGGTCCCTCCATCAGACTTCACAACTGTGTCTGTCATATAGGTGTTGGGTGCACATGTACTCACGAGCAATCATACGTAGAGTATGTGTAACGCAGGAGGGTGAGGGGAGCGAAAAGGAAGAAAGAACAGACGTGTTCTGTCGTCATCAGAGCATCTATCCATTCACCGTTGAGCTCGTTATTTGCAAACTTGCACTTGAGCTTGACAGTCGTTCGTGAAATTCTCGGGAAGAAAAACATCAGCACTCTTGCATCATGTTATTAAAGAAAAGTTCCTTTGGATTCGTTGAGAACTAGAGAGGAAGTGAACACAAGGATAAGACGGAGTGGAGCTCAAATATACTTTGACCAAGCAGTGTGAGTTAGTGCATGTTCAAGTATCTATGTCCCTCCCTACAATGTTTTTGGCTGAACGATCCATGAAATATTCATGAGATTTGTGTCAGCTCTACGGGAAAATATTCGAGATACTTGTACACTTTGTTACACAAAGTACTAATCAGATCTGAATTACAAAGTTCCAACCAATCGACCTTGATAATATTGTGAGTTAAAAAACGTGTTCATATTTTTTCCATCCATACCAATGAATTTCGCCAGCTTTTGTACACCGTGTACACTTTTTCTTGTGGTAAACCACCCAACCGAAATATTTCCTCATATCCTGCTCATAGCCAACATCTACCATTCCCACTAAAATCTAGAATTGCTATCTACGTACCAATGGCGTTTTTTTGAGTGGGAAAAGATATGTCAGGCCTTTGTAAAATGATTACAACAGAAGTACGCATTTCCTCTTTAACAAAGAGATACAGAAGTTATCGAACTTGAAACTCGTGCCCTTTCCGCAATAGTAATTTATTTATAACTCTGCTATTTCAAGCTTCATAAAGAAGGACACCGAATTTGAGAATTCAGTTCTCATGGAACCATGCAATCACGTCACAGACTGGTCCAACGTATTGGTATTTTTGTTTTTTAACCACAGCATTCAATGTCAGTGGTCCTCGATCGAGCAGGACCATGTATTTCCGTGACTTTATGATAATCAATAATGAGAAATCGACAACTGTCTTGCATGTTGAACCAAATAGAGTGGGTTCGCTTTATCAGAGATCATGCATATCGAGTAGAGGGCTCAGTCGCGGAAGAATCGTGTGTGACGAATGTGTCTTTTTTTTACAGGTTCCTAACTAACAGTGTCAATTATGTCTCAACACTTTTCACGAGGAAGTTCCCCTGTGGATTGGTGTGAGGAGAATTATTCCTACTCCCCTCTCATTGCGGAATTCTTCAACACGGTGTCCAACGCCCTATTTCTCGTGATGCCCCCATTCCTCATGCATCTCCATAAACCCTATTCCTATTCCATGGGACCTGGGATTCAAGTAATATGGGTCCTTCTCATTGTGGTTGGCGCTTCATCGGCCTATTTTCACGCCACATTGTCGCTTTTGGGACAGCTTTTGGATGAGGTGGCAATCTTATGGGTGGTCATGGCAGGATTTGCCATGTGGTTCCCCAAAGCCGCCATGCCCCCTCAAGTGAAAGACAAAAGAGGCCGAAGAACTTTCATCAATATGGTAAGTCATCATCTTTTTTAGTTTCAGTCACTTCTCTATATCATTCCGGCATTGAACCAGAAGTACCTACGGTGCCAATAGGGGGCGCTTCAAAAGGGAGTTTTTGGCTTTGCTCACGAACAAGACTCACTCCGTAGGTTTCTGATGCGAGGCTTGAATGTGAGTCATGCGCTTTCAAAGAAGCGCGCTGACATTCCACCATGCTCATGATCAAAACGTCAAGCACCTATTTCACCTATTTCCGCCACACGAGCTAGTACGTTCATTCATTTTTTTGAATGTGCTTTGTTTATCAATAAACGGTTAAGCGTATCAGTGTCACCTGGTTGAGATAAGGAGCATTTTTGAGGTCGAATCGAGTGATGTGTTTCAGGGTCTTACAGTATGCGGTAAATTGATCAGTCGCTCTTGACCAACGAAATGCAAGAGTACAGCATGCGCAAGAAAACGTAGACGATCCGAAATTTGAAATTGATATTTGTAGAAGTGAACCTGGCTGATAAGCGTTGACCAAGACAACCATGAAACTGCTCACCGTATTGTAGAATGTGGACTTTCAGTACAGGTGGGGCGACCCTATGAAAAACATGAAGTGTTCTGTGGCATTTCCTTGAATGAAGAGTACAAGTTCTTGGAATTTTGAGATGGATTGTACAGTGGCTTTTCTTCATGGTTGAACCTCTACACAATTTTTAAATGTACTTGCCAGGAAAGTAACAGATGGTTCATTTGATGAACATGAGATATTCTTTGTAACTCAAGACTTCCCAATACAAAACAATAGTTTAAAGGTATCTATTTGCTTTTGTTGTTCAAAAATAGACGACTCTCTTTTGAAAATATGTTTCAAAGCGTTTGTTTACAATCCTGAGAGACATTCTTTCGAAGCGTTTTGCCACTACAAAAATTTAGTCTTTTTGTGTGTCAATGACATGTGAAGCTATTCCTTCTTTCCCCTCTTCCTCTAGAAGTGGAACTCCAACTATTTCCTTTTCCTTACGAACACCTAAAACGCTCGATTTCAAACAAAATCCTTCTCCTTGATTCCAGGTCATTGTGCTCACCATTCTCAGTACATCGCTCGGGTTCTTGCAACCCGCGTTCAACGCGTTCTTCCTCATGACACTGGGCGTGCCCTCAATCTGTATGCTGATGTACAATCTTCGGAAGGAGCCCGATAACCGAACCCGGAGCTTGGGTCGTCGATGCATCTTATTATGGGTGTTTGCCGTGGCTTGCTGGGTCAACGATCGACTCCTGTGCGATGCTTGGACTTCCATGGGATTTCCTTACCTTCACGGATTCTGGCACGTGCTCATCTTTCTGGCAGCTTACACGGGAGTGGTTCTCTTCGCGTATTTCGACGTCAAGAATCACAATCCGTATGAAACCCCCGAGATTCGATATTGGCCGGTTAACACCTTTGAGTTGGGGGTACCCTATGTTGAGCTTAAGAGCTTTCGCTACATGAAGGACGGGCAGAAATCTCACCATTTGTGAGCACCACGGGATGTTGTACATGCACTTAAGCCTTTTTGAATCAACTTAGTGACCTATGGAAATTTGGTGCCATGGGGTTGTACATACAAAGTCATTCTTTGAAGCCTGCACTTCGTTCGTTTACCAAAGATTCCCATGATTATTGATTGCAAAACACCCAAGTGATCTGTTACTCATTGGCCTGATACTTTTTCATGCTTCATCCTCAATGATATGTACAGATTTGA
This sequence comes from Tigriopus californicus, assembly GCF_007210705.1. Lineage (NCBI taxonomy): Eukaryota > Metazoa > Arthropoda > Copepoda > Harpacticoida > Harpacticidae > Tigriopus > Tigriopus californicus. Next base: position 10,081,517 of record NC_081446.1, read on the forward strand.
GCCTTCATATCGGACCTGCAAACACTGTTTTCCGTAAAACATTTTGCTATGCATTCAAGTTCAGCAGCAGTTCAATTCTTTCAGTAAATCCACTCCAAGTTTTGGGATCGGATTAACCTTCAGCATTGCATTGATAATTGTGACTAGCGATGTCTTTCCTTGTAACTTAAAAGTCTTTTTGTCTCTCACCTCGAAAATCTATTGTCAAAGTACGCAAGAGTGAAATCTGCCAATAATTTCACAGGGTTCTGTTCGGCTTCTCCCACCTGCTTAACAAAACGCAGCAATGTGTCAGTTTATGCCTATGTGTTATTGGAAAAATATATTCTTTCAAGTCTCAGATGCATCATTACATTGGCGAGGAACAAATATCAAGATAAACTCATACCTCGAAGAAACATTGTTTAATTGCATCTTTGTGATTAGCTTTTCTACTTAAACCACCTATGGCCTAACTTGGTTCGTTCGTTCAGGATAACTATTTGGCCGGAAATTAAACTCTTAGTTCTGCTGAAAAATTCTAAGGTTTGGCCAGATGTGCTCTTAATGCAAAACAAACAAGAAGATTGAAGTGCTAGCAAGGTTATTTCTTCGGCGCCTTAGCCACCATTATTATTTTCTTAGGCTGGTCACAGATAACCAACCAAGAAAAAAAGAAACAAGACTTCCCAAGAGAAGTTGTTGTCACCCATAAATATTCGTTCCAGCCGTTCCTTAATTACTCGAACTATAAAACTAACAAGGCGTAGGAACTTCACGGTGTTTAAAAACTGAAGCAGAGAAGCACATTAAGAATAAAGAAGTCAAGGTTTTCTATTTCTTTCGTCAAAAAGATACGTTTATATCTTTGGCGAAAGGTCACAGATAGACAATTGTCTTTCATTTATGTCGCAAGAGCACCTGGCTATACTAATGTTGTCTATATTGTATTCAACTTCTGGCTAAAAGACATTCGGTTTTCTTTGCTATTAAGGGTTATTCTAGTCAATCCCAAGCTCTTCAGAGGTTGACAAGGAACCAAACATTGGATTGTCAATTCCCAAAAAGTAAAACTGCTTTTTAACAACTTATAAAAGAAAGTCCTCATTGCGTTGCTAAAACAGCAATGAAATCGGGCTAATTTCTATTTGCTATAGAGTTCCGTTATTCCCCCAAAAAATCAATATCAGCTATTGGCAATGGCAAAGCGCCAATCAACTGTCAATGGAAGTTGAAAGCATATTCATTAAATTACCAGCTCACACTTCTAGCCAAACTCAAAATGGGGTTATATGTGTTGTTTTAAATTTCAAAAGCAAGGGAACTTTTTCTTAATATCGGTTTTTGAGTGCAAGTCAGCAGATCCACGAAATTGATTTGAACGCGCCAACTCAACTCAATATACCGTACTGTCAAATTGTTTGTTGTATAAATCTTGATCGGTTTGACATTGTTGAAGTAACCTTGTTCAACTTTGAATTGGAGCATTGTATTCGCAGCCCAGGAACAAACTTAAGGCTTGATTTGCCAAATTCTTGATTGAAAGATATTTCACAGGTGAGATCGATCACTCAACTTGTCAGATGTAGCAAATGAAGCATCTTTAGCCAGGCTTTCATATGAGGGCCAAGTTTTTTGAAGAGCGCCTTAGGTCAAGAAGGAAAATCATGCCAAAAAGTTGTTTTGTGCAAGGTACGCCGTATGAAAGCGCTCGCTGTCCGCGAAAATCCCATTGTGATGAATGTTTAAAAATGGCAATCTTATCGTCGGTTTCCGAACTTTCCTTTCGCTTGTGGAAATAGCCTTGATTTCCTCCCAGAAAGTTCGTTCAAGGTAGACACTCACAACTCACAAAGATCATTGTTCATTCAAGGAATATTCTCGCATCAATTTCGAGCGAGACCTGTCAAATCCCCCAATCCTCTGAGGCCGTGTCATTGGGGGTTAGGCCGATGCTTTTTTCCCTTTTTCCCCCCGGACGTTCCTCATCACCAGTGACGAACGAGCAAAGTACGAAATGCAAACTAACTGTACGAGCGTGAATGAGTACGGTACATCACTGCCAAAGTTAATCCACCCAAAAAGCGATGAGGGCCCGAGAAGGCGTGATGGTGGCAGATCGCTTTCCAATTCTGGGCCTCGTTTTCCAGAACATGCTCCCCGTATTCGGGCCCGGTCGACCCTTGGTCTGTGTCCGTCCACACCTCGACTATACTGGACATGGAGTACACGATTTACTATGTGTAGTACTCGAAATACTACGAGTTGCAGAATGCTTCTTCGGTGGTGACATCTTCTCCATGCGAACTCCTGTAATCTGCACAGGGCATACATTCGGCCAGGCACTCCTCACTTGTTTGTCCGAAGTTTATCAGGCCCAGTCGGAGGAATGGGTACGGGTTGAGCGTATAATTTATATTTGTGCGAGAGAGCGAGATTGGTTAGTGATCACTGGGCAGAGTATGTGTCTCTCCCACATGGATACACACACACACACGCACACACGCACTCATATCTACCCAAGAAACGAGCTCGAAGCTTCTGCTTCTTCTCCACCTCTCGTCGTCTTCATCATCACATCCACATCCTCGTTCGTCGTAAAAGTGTGCTTGCTTCTCCCCAAGACCAGCTCCATCATCTTCCAGCATTACTTCAATTCACATTTGGGGAGAGAGCCCACCTTAGGCCTGACCCAATGGGTGGCCTTCTCGACACGTCACCACCTGTGCTTGGCCAATCAGAGGCGCTCAAATTGACGTCAGGGCTAAATTTAGTCCTCATCCTGAAGGTCGCAGCCCGAAGTTTACCGACAACAGCATTTTGGGGAGTGTGGAACGAGTGCAAAACTCAGTTGCCAATGGAGCTGGGTCTGAGACGCACGTCGAGCAAAGGTGGTTCTCGCTGTAGCATTCTCTGCTAACGGCGAATCGCGCTGCCTTCGCCCGTTTGAACTCCGCCCGTCAAATTCGGATCGGGGAGGGGTGAACAACTTTGGCCTGGTCACCGACTCAAGTGAGTGGGTGTGTTTTATGGGGGTGTCTGTGATTTGCTCCCGAGCTTGTGGCCTGGCTAAACCCCAAACAGACGGGGGATGATGGGAGTGATGGTGATCGTTCACCTCATTGCGGCGGTGTCCTTATAGAAGCTCGAAGGGCAACAACACAGAGTAACCATCAAGTTGGAGACTAAGATCCCTGGGTTTTCAAACTCCGTCCCACGCACTAATTTTCAAGACAGAACCAAGTACAAAAAAGACTGAATATTTGTGGGGGTTGGAACCTGATGGGAGCATACTGTAATTATTGCTCAGGAAAAAAGCCAAAACAAAGCCGTTGATCTTATCTGTGATTCTCTTCTCTCTGCAATACATATAAAGGTACGTGCCACATGCTGAAAACTATGTGAAAATTCAAGACTTAACTCGAATATTTACTGACGCTATGATATCAATGGGCTGAAGTAATTTGAAAACAAAGGATGAATGAACAAGGAGCGGTTTCAACCTGATGGTTGCAAGATACTTGACATTGTCATTCGCCTTTCATAAACAATAACGACGCAAGCGATATCATAAGAGCGATTAAAGGCAATCTACTACCAAGAACCTATGTTCTAGGTCCAATTCATCGAAGTCTGGCAGCCCAAATACCTTGCCAATTAAGTTGGCCAAGCTTTTGTGCTTGTGCAAATCCCCACAATATTTCACTGCTTGAGATTCAATCAACGATTTGTGAATGATCGGATCCAAAAGTTTTGGGCCAGTTGAAAACAAAATCATCCGTATTTCTTCCCAAAACCTGGTGAGTTCGATGCTCATCTAAGGATTAATGGACATTATGGACTGAAATGCGACGATATTTCATCATTTCGCTTGTTGTTACGGTTTCAAATTCAAATCATGTTAAAAGAGCATGGGAAGTTCCATTTCTTTTCAAACTCCTTGAACACCCAACAATACAGAATTGAATTGTCAAATCAGGTAAATGGTTACAATAGAGAAGGAGTAATATTGAAGCAATCAAGAGTGCCTTGAACAATATATTCATCTTAGCTCTTAATGGGTTGTTTTAAAGCTTAATCCTCTTCAAGGATCTTTTAATCTTAATCACTAATGCGCTTTTAACACATTTGTATTCGATCTCAAAGAGTCGGGATATGATCTAATTGGATTCACATATCTGATACTGTGTATTCATAACGCGTCTTTGAAGCAATGACCAAAAGCTGGTCATTAGTACATGAAATAACAAACGGTAGCATCTCAATTGCAAGAAAGTTCAGGTAAACTAGCAGAGTTACATTTGCTATATCATATTACCGGCACTAGAAAATTCACTTCAATAGGTACACATGTTCTTAAGGTTTTAAAGAGTTTGATGTTGATAGGCTCGTTATATGAGTTGATAACCAACATACTCATTCTCACCGAGTGGATCGGACAACTTATCAGTGTTATTTAGCCTGTGAAAGGTTCCCATGCTATCAATTGACCACAAAAGTTGCAAAATATAATATTCCAACGCGCTCTCAATCTGTCAATTGTGAGATTTCATGAAGGTCTGACGTCAGATAGGGGGCCTTTCATATCAGAAAACCACAATACTGATGAATTGCTACATCCCGTTTCAAGTTGAGCCTTTTCGAGGAGTAGTATTCAGTTCAATTAGTTTGACCCATCGAGAGAGAGAGAGTGATTCATGATTAACATCCAAGCCCATGAATCCGGATCACTCGGAATATCATGTTCATCTCCCACCCGTGCGAGTGCTCTTCAATCGCTTTGACCCCGACCACGAGGGCCCGGAGTCTTCGGGGGCCCCATTGAACTATCCCTCGTCTTATGTTCTTCCACCTTATCTTCCAGACCCTCCCGAATTTCATCCTGGGTCTCATTGGACCACCATGAATTCACAGAACCATGACGAGTTCTACGACCGAGCGGCAGCTGCGGGTAGGCCGCAGCCCTCACTCAACGTCCATTTGAGCGTGCCACCTGGGGATAGCAATGCGATGGCGGGGGATGGATCACACACGCCAAACACGCCAGAGATCTTGAACTCCATCTTGAGCTTGCAACAGGATCTGATCGCAGGATACCAAGGGCCCTTGCCAAGCATCGGGCATGAGCCCTCGGGACCCTCTCACTTGCGTGAGATGGATACCATTCCGATGGTGCCTCCGCTTCATGATGGGGTAAGGATCTTGGCATAATCAAAGGCGTGTTAGATGTCAAGAAGTCAAGCGTCATGTTGTTCATTTTGTTAGACCTCCCTGTCCTCCATGGTGAGCCATCCAAGTCACTCGCAGGGGTTGATGACCTCGGATGGAGGTGTTACCATGTCCGTCACTTCCGGAGCTCCGCCCAGTGTTCAACATTTCCGGTCCCAATTTATCAAAGAAGGCTTGAAGATTAAGGTGCAGCAGAATTTGGGAGCGGGTCGAGGTCGACATACCAGTGAGGAGAGTATCGCATCCACTAGCGTATCATCCCCCGCCAACCCGGCCACGCCCAATTCAGAGGGCGTGGCTATCAAGTCCGAAGAACTGACTGAAGAGGACGAAATCCGGCGACAACGGCGAAGGGAAAGGAATAAAGTGGCGGCCACC
>NC_081446.1:10087138-10139542 GCF_007210705.1 Tigriopus californicus
CCCCCCCCCCGAAATGTTCCAGGAGAGTGAGGTTTTAGTGGAGCAAAATCGACATCTCAAAACGGAGATCACCAAGCTTGAAGTGGAAAAGAAGCGCTTGATGGACGTGTTGTCGCTGCATCAACCGAGTTGTGCCAAGCGTCTTCGCTCTTCAGAGGCAGATCCGGACCCGCACCTCTTGGGCGATCTGGAGCAGGGCTCTCATCACGCTCAACACCCACCCCTCTCCGTCCTTCCGGGCCATTCCTCGGGGTATCAGGGCTTTCATGACGATCAAAACGCGGCCAATTCCGCGGCCTCCTTTGCTCAGAGTCAAAATCCCGACGACGGGACCTCTCGATATTATTCGGACGATCGGGACATGGGATCGTTCCACTTTTCCACGGACATCAAGACCGAGGACTCGGGGAGCCAGTTGGACATGGCTTTCCTACAAGCCACGTGCGGGACCAACTATTCTGCGACGAACCCGACCTCAACATCCCCGTCGAGCGGGCCTTTTTTAGTTAAGCGCCATGTTCCAAACCTCTACTTGGACATGGATAGCCGGTGCATAGCTCTGTAAGATGTGCCCCAACCAGGGATGGGCAAAGTCAGATAATTTTTTACATCTTGAAGAGGAGCTCATGCATCGGCCGAAACGCATCCATCCGATTTGGTACAAAAGCTTAGGTGCCATTACAATTTTTATCTTCTCCCTGGACTAAATATGTATGGTTTAAATGATAGAAATCGGTACCTGACGGGGTGGCAAAAAGCACAAAACTAATAATTCCCTTGATTTTACCATAACCCGTGATCCAAGGATCAACATGACCCTTATTTATGTATATGCAACGCTACTCAAATGATCTTCAGGTGCTAAGACATCAATCGAAATATTAACAAATATTCTTTCTATTTGCACACGCAAGTGTTCCAAGCGTTTTTTCCTCCTTTCTCTCGATTTCTCAGTCTGTCCATTTTCATCTGTCAATGTCGTATTGTATGCGCAGTGTTGAGGTAGTGTATGTAGTTATTTCAACGCGTAATAACTCGAAAAATTCCCAAGCAATGCCCGTTTGTTGACGAAAGATATTCTCATTTAATTCGTCCAATAATTATTGATGTTAAATAGGATGGCTTTCCTTGTCTCTGAGCGTAGACACACCACATTACATAAGTGCAAATCCTGACCTGATGCGGCCAGGTCGACTGCCATGATTGTTGCATCTCTACACTGAGGATTGAGGGCATCTGCAGGTATATCTATTCAAGCATCGCTTGTGTAGACGAGCGGGCTTGAATTTCCGTTTGTTTGTTTCTTGTTGCGACTATCACAATTTCAATTTGTTCACCTCGTCGGTGAGCTCTTGCTCCTTCTCGATCTTTTCCAACTGGTTCAGCTCGAGGGTCTCGCCCGCTTTGATGCGTTCCTTCAATTTGGCGATCTGGACCAGTTTGTCGTTCAATTTCCGGAGCTTCTTGTCTTTGATCGGGTCGCCAGTGACCTCCAAGCTTCGCTTGGGCTCGCCGGGCGATTCCTCCCTGCCGTTGGCCGCAGCGGTTCCACTCTCTCCGCCAGCGCGATCTTTGCGGTTCATGCGTCGACGGCGATTTTTGGCGGCAGAGCGCGACAACTCTTCGTTGGGCGCGGCCACCGCCCCCGGTTTCCTCACATTCTCCGCGGGTTCATCCTCGTCGTGCAGCTTGAAGGTGGAGACCTTGTTGCGCATGCCGGGGGGACGGTATGCTTCCTTGGAAGCCACGGGTTGTTTGGGTTGGATACCCTCCACGGGTTTGTATTGAATTTGAAAGGCCAGGAACTTTTCGGGAGGTGCATTCTGCCAAGCCACCTCCCACAGCTCCTCACCAGGCGTTTCAATCGGATGCTCAAAAATCAGACTCGAGGTGTAATGCCAGACCTTGAACCCATTGCCCTGACGAAGACGGGGGGCACACGTGGACGTCATGAGATATTTTCCATTGGGCGACCAGCGAATGTCAGTGGCATCCGTGGCCTCAAACTGGCACACCTCTCGCTTGGCCTGAACGGCCCACATTTCCACGTTTCCACGCAGGTTCCCGAACCCTCCAATCATCAACAGGTTGCCCTGGGGGTTGAAGAGCACGGTATTTCTGGCCCCCGTGCCAAAGTCGAACACTTTCTCGCACTTCTGATTGAAAAGCGTGGCCTTGGCTGGCATGAAGCCATAGACCACGCAGTACAGGGAGTCCCTGGGACTCCACTGAAGGGCGTGAATAGGCCCATCTTTGGCTAAGTGGACCTGATTCGTGTCGCCCTTGGTGTTGACAAAATGAAGCTGCTGCTTGCCGTAGTAGGAGGCCCCGGTCTTGTCCACCTCTGACTGCGTGAGGAGAAGAGCATTCTTGCCGTTCCAACTCCAGTAAACCTCCATGCGGTCCGATTGGAAGAAGCTCTTCTTGGCCACCACGTCCGTTTCAGGATTGAACTTGGGATAGGCATAGAGCTGAGCCGTGCTGGGTCCGCCTTTCTGACCGGGGATGAAGCAGATGACGTGATGCTGGCCCTCGGTGGTGGACGCGAAGCTGAACGACTCCATCTTGGCCACTGAGAGTCGCTTGTCGACGTCTTTAAAGTTGTTATCGCGAAAGAAGAGCACTTCGTTGTTGGGACTTCGCAGGCAGCACACACTTTCATCTCGTGCCCATTGCGGGCACCAAAAGGCTAACTTCTTCTGAGTGAACGAGGCCAGTTTTTCGCCGCTCTTGGGGTTCCACAGATGAAGGTTGGGCTCGGGGTTTTGACCGGCTTTCGTGGAAAACACCTCCCACGTGGCCAAGATGCGACCCAAAGGCGAGAAGATCAAATGCGAAGCCTTGGCGTGCGGAATTTGGGCGACCGGACGCCAGGTGCCCTCGCTATGACCCACCACTTGGACCTGGACCCCATTGGACCACGCGAACATATCGCCGGCCGGAGAATAGGCCATGACCTGAAAAGTTCGATTCCGTTTCAAAATATTCTATATTTATAAATAGACTCACGCAGCATTTCACTGCCCTCTTTGTTCGGTGCCTTATGAGTTTCTAACGGGCTCAACTCCTAAATGGGTCCTTTTTGTGATTTCGCTTTGGGAAGAAAGATGATGCACACGAGTTTACAACGTGACTGGTCATGCAATCATATTAAAACGGGAGGATCCAGGTCCGGTACAGCGTTCCCACTGAATTGCAGATTAAAATCGTAACCATCAGATGAAATAAAGGCACAGTATGGTAGGAATAGCGTACTACTACACCCTTTATGGGGATTTGCAATTATTCCGGTCCAGTTACAGTTGCATGCTGTATGCTGGAGCAAATTATGTATAACTTTAATATATCAATGCTGTGAACTGGACCAAATGGATACACACACCGGGTACAATCATAAAAGCACTGTGGACGTCGTTATCCGCTGATTACTTAGTAAAATAGTTACTATTTCATAATACCTAATTTTATCATAAATGATAACAAATAACTCTTGAATAAGCTTGAGTAATTGTGATATCTATGGGGGTCAAGCGTTAGTAGGGCTAGGAGCTTGGGGCTGAAAAATCAGGACTCTCCAACCTTAGGTTAGGTTCCGAACTATCTCATGTCCCTCTCTACCGACATGCATTGAATTTCTGGAAATTAATGCCGAACACGAATTGAGAACCACAGTCAGGCTTTTACTTGGGATCAGGTTCATTCATTTATGCTATGATGAAATAAGTTGTGTTGAAAAAAAAATTGAAAATTTTAAAACCAGCCAACTTTAAAAATCAAGAAAAATTAAACCTGGGACAAAACCATTGAGGCGATCAAAGGCGTCGTCAAGTAGGGTCGTGGAGGCAACCCAAATAAAACTAGGTGGAAGTTCATGCAGATTATCCACCGAGTTTATTAGCGACAAATAAGTCTGAACTCCATTAATTACTTGACATGAGCTAGCCAGCCTCACTGGCTGGTTAACAAATCATCATTAGTACTAAGCAATTGGACCTGAGCTCAACATCCCTGACTTTGGTCGAAATTAATCATTTTCATAACTCACAACAAAGCCCTGAACTGAAAAAAAGGTATTTTAGCCCGAAATTGAGGAACAACTACGTCAAACTGCATTAACCACGTGTTTCCTCCACAAGCACGCTGTAATACGTCCTCGACCTCCGTCACATAACAGTTTTAAATCAACCAAGTTGGTTCAAGTACAGCTTTCAGGTTGGCGTGCATCATACAATTATACTAGAAGATACTATAAGACAGCGCCCATTTCCAACCCGTGACTTATGATGACCTTTCGACGCCCTTTTTCATCAAGACATCCACCTACACGGATGATCGGATGATCGTATGATCGCTCGACCTCCTCCCCCAGCTTCTCACCCTGACATTTTTGGCCCCATCCTGGATGGCCTGATCCGGATCCGAGGCCGGCTGCCACGTGGTGACCGGACCTCCGGTTTGCGTGCCCTCGGTCGGCTCGAACAGGCTCAAACCACGCGAGCCGCGCACGCTCAACGACAAACTCATCTGGGCGGAGAACGCGGTCTTCAGTCCCACGGACTCACGGCCAGCCGAACGATGACAAAGGCCTAAGGCCGTGGACAGACGAGATTGAGGAGGAGGAGGAGGAGGACCCAGACCCCAGCACCAGGAACACACACACACACAGGCTGACAGACAGACAGACAGACAGACAGAGCAGAGCAACTTGCCGATGACCTCACTTCAGGGCTGCTGACTCACCAGCGCCATTGAAGGCCAGATTCGAGCTGGAGCGTAGCCATGGGGAGACCAATTTTTGTTCTTATTTGAGCTTGGTGTTGGGATTAGGTATATATGACGCGTTTATGAATTCGAAGCTTAGAATGGAAGTCCGAAAACAGTTTATTATCCCGAAAAATCAGATAGCATGACAATACAACCTGGGTGAAGAGCGTGTTTTAAGTACAAAAAGAGCCAGTTTAGAAATGTTTGGACTCAATAGGAACTATTTAGCAGCACTAGACTCACTCCACCATGAGCTAGCGTGACCAGATGTGCCTAAGATATGCCAAAAGAGATACAAAATGGCTTCTTATGTAGTCAGCTACCAACTAAAATGGAAATATCTTAAAAATTATAAGAGATCTACGCTGATTTGACCTGTGAAAGGGTTGCTTTCAAGGCAGTCGTTAGCGTTGAAGATGATGGGAAACTATCTTGATCGGTCGAATTAGTCACCCTAAAGACGAGACAAACAAAGTATGGAATAAAAAAATACTGGAGCGGACTTTACCACTACATTCGCTTAAAATATGCCTATTGACGGTTGATATGTTTAGAGATCAATTATTTTGTCAACAAAGCGATCAATAGGGTCAATGGTATTGAAAACCATACCAGTCGGTCAAAGTCTTGCCCAAATCTTTATTAAAGGTCTCTTGGGTATGGCCCTACCTGGCTGACCGTCCTCCCGAGAACAGTTAGGGGTAGAGCCAGCCATGAATGGATGGGGCGATGAAAGCCCAACCATTCTCATATTGAGCGTTAAACACTCTTCCGTACTTATTTCAATACAACATTTTCCCATCATAACCCTTCATTCCTCGCCTTCACCGTCTGCAACCCGTGAAAATGATCTGCTTTATCCGTGGTCCATCTCTAACGCAGGATCAGCCCAGGCTGAACTGAGGGTGATTTCCGGCTAAGACGGCAGGGAATTGGACTCAGGGCGATTGACCTGAGTTGGCGCAGCCAGACAGGGCGGAGGCAGGCTACAAGCGTCCTGTGTCCGCTTCAAGAGCCCGCTAAAGCGCTCTGGATGCAAAGTACCCATCCATCCATCCCGTAGCATGGCCGTAGCCGCTTTTCAACACTGACTCACCATTTCAACTCGAGTGATGACCTCAACTGTGGATCTTGTCGGCATCCTCTTCCTCAATGGGCTGTCCATTCACGGCGAATCCCTTATCTTGGCGTCACCCAATGAGCGCTGGCCGTTGATGTCGTCCATGATCCGCACCTAATATGGGCGTTTCCGTAGCCTTACAGTCAACATCTTATCGAACTAGAGTAAAATCGGCCCACCCGCATCTGGCGTTACTTTGTTATATCGAGCGCTTTAATTCCACCCCAGTCCCACGGAAGAAGAGCGAGTGCCTCACAGTCGTGCAAAGCCAGCCAGCCAGTTGGTCCAGCCACTCGCCCACCCGCCCACCCATCTCCAGCTTCCAGCCCTGATCCCCCCGGATTAGCGCCCGCCCCCTGGGACACCCGCCCGCCCATGCTCGAGCCGCCGATCGTCCACTCACCCCCTGCCTCCCCCGTGTCTCAAGCGGCGTCCGGCTGAGGCCTCAGAGTGCGAGGCTGGACTGCGTGTTGGGCCGCCGGGTCATGGCCTCGTCGGTCTCGGATTCGCGGGCGGATTTAACGGCCGCGCCGGCCGGTCGAGCCACCCGTGCTTCAAGGAAGGCTCAGTTGAGCCAAGGTCGCGCCCCGCCCCCCATTAAAGAGGTCAAAGTCACACGTGAGTCGGACAGAACATGGTCGGTTAGAGGGATGAACATTTGGCCGGCTATCCAGTAATTGATATCGGTTGAAGTCAGGTTTAGTTGGGTCTAAACGGCTTATGTAGATAAACGTTATTCTCCACCGATTAGTGGGTGGTGCTCGTTTTTAGATTTGTGGCAACATTTCATAAGGTTTATGTTGACAGTTTAAGGGTTATTAATATCGTGTTGGGTAATGTAAGGTTAGGTTAAGTTTAAAAAAGTAGCACCGCCCACTAATCGGTGGAGAATAACGTTTACGGCTTATGTACAGTTGAAAAAGCCAGCGCTGCCAACGAACTGGAAGGCTATATCGTCTGACCAGGCGAAGGTCGCGAAAGAAGGTCGATATTCCGAATTTGTTGCAGTATCAATCGTCTCTACGATCTATACTGAACTGGGCGTGGTTTTGAGTTCAGCGGGTTACACCCTCTTCCGACCTGAATGTTCCATGACGTTGAAATTGAAGATCATTTGAAAACAGCAAATAGCCGTCAAGTATTTGCTGATATTTGTGACTTTTGTATTTTAGGGAGTACGAAATCTGAATCGTCGATGCTCAACGGAAATCACAGTGACAAAGATATATCAGCGAAGCAGCCCCCTCCGCCGGTGTCCAGGCTGAAGTCCGAGCCGGAAGAGCAGAAGACGGAGACCGCCTCTGATCCCGCCCCGACCGATCGGTTGGCTACGGTCCAGTCTGAGACTGACGTGATGTCGGACGTCGAACGAGATGATGAGCAAGCTGATGAGGAGGTGAAAGCCATCATGGGCGGGGAGGATAAATCGACCGAAGAAGACGAAGAGGATGCGCGGTCCATCGACGATGACGAACCGCCGGAAATATTAGCCGAAGTTCCGCCGGATAAGCTTGAAGCACCCGATCCCGAAATTGTCGAGCTCTCCGATGACGAGTCGGGTGAGACTCAAGATGACGAAGACGATGAGGACGAAGAATCCGAGTCCGAGGAGGACACGCCTCGTGGCAACCCCGATTTACCGCCCGGTGAAGGGGCGGAGAAATCGATCGATAGCACTTATCTGTTGCCCTTTACCTTGGGTTGGGTGCGTGAAGTGGTCAAACGTATGCCTAAAGGCCAAGGCGCCACCCAATATGACGTGTACTACATCCCACCCCCAGACACGAAGTATCGTACGCGAGAAGCCAAACGCAAGCGTCGATCCAAAGCGGATCAGGAGAAGTATTTCATCGACTTCCCGTCCGAGCAGCTCTCGGTGGCCAACTTCAATTACGTTCGCCGACCATTAGGATTGAACAATGCGGCCTATGAAGTGGTACGCAAGGCCAACTTGTACGATCCACCGCCTCAGAGTGAAGGCTCCAACAAACCCGAGGCCATTAAGTGCGCGGCCAAGGCCAAGAACGCCGGCGGAAAGCGTCAGAAAGTCAGTTACAAAGAGGTGGATGAATCAGCCGGGTTGGTCGAAAGTGATGACGACTTTGGTTTCGAGGAGGAAAAGATCGAGTTCAAAGAAGGCTTGGATCTGGATATGCCCATCTCTTTGCAAATCATCAATCATTGCACGGCCATGCGCACTGAGAACAAAAAGCGGCGACGGGTCCGAGATCCGGAAACCTGTTGCACACCCCCTTTGGCCGAGGACATGCTTTGGTCCGGCTTGGTCAACGATCCCATGGGCGTGTTCACGGAGTTGGGTGGCCGGAGTAGTCCGGTCACGCCTCCTCCCTTGCGTGCGATGCGATTGACTCCGTTGGAAACGGCCAAGAAAATCGTGGACGCCCTGAGCAACATCAAAGTGGAAGCGGCTAAAGTGAGCATAGAGAAGGAACCTGAACTGAAAGAAGATTTGGCCTCGCATGACTTGGCCATACGGAAATTCCGGAATTTTGTTCAACACGCCAATCGCAATACTTTCTCCAAGATGAACGATTTTGCCGCTTATCAACCCCCCGGTAGCCATCAACTCAAACGCCAGGGATGGACATACATGAAACCCCGGTCAAACTTGGACTTCAAAGTGAAAGTGAAGCTGCCCATGCCCATTATCAATGGTCGACGACCCGTGGTGGAATTGGTCATGGAGCAAAACGGCAAATACATACCTATCAAATTCTCGAACAATATGCAAGTCACCGAGGCCATTCCCAAGTCTTTATTCGAGAAGGCCAACAGTATGCGAAAGACGTTCTATCAAAATGCCACCAAAGTTCCCAAGGTGGGCAACAAGCCCATCTTCTTGGCCGTGAACCCGTCGAGTTCAGCGGCCAAACAACTCCTGAATCCGTCTCAGCCGCAACGCAATCAACAACGCGGAAACCCATCCACGCGTGTCTCTCAGCAACACCCAATACTGCAAAAGCTCCAACACCAACAAAAGCAAGCCCAACAAGCGACCGCCGCTTCCCATCGCCCTCGAACGCACGGCAATGGAGGCGGAGTTGTTGGCCGACCCCCCAATTCACAGTCAGCTCAAGCTCGCCGCAATTCCTCTCAAAGTGGCCCATCTCGAGGCGGCGGCCGACGACCCACCAACCCCTCAACCGGGCCCTCCACCGAGCAAGTGTCCATTTTGGTTCGACCCCAAAAAGGTTTTCCGGCCAAGCCCGTGCTTTTGAACGTGCCCAGGTCGGTGGCTGTGAAAGTGAAACCCGGCACGACCTTGTCATTCTCCGCGTCGAATGACCAGAAGTATGTTGTGATAGACAGTAAAATTCATCCGCCCGTGGGCGTGCTCAGTGCCAATGGGGCCGCGGTCAATCGGACCGGTCGGCCTGGACTCAACAATCGAGCCCTGTCCTTCTCAAGACTGTCTCAGAATAGCAATCCGGTCCCGAGAAGAAATCCCAATATCCCCAACGGCCTTCCAAATCTGCCTAACCTGCCCAATCTTCCCAATAGTGTGTCCATTCGACCTGTGGCAGGAAACTCGTCATCCCCTCATACAAATC
Organism: Tigriopus californicus; assembly: GCF_007210705.1. NCBI lineage: Eukaryota > Metazoa > Arthropoda > Copepoda > Harpacticoida > Harpacticidae > Tigriopus > Tigriopus californicus. Next base: position 10,096,595 of record NC_081446.1, read on the forward strand.
ATCGAGGGCCCTCAGTGTCGAGCACGTTTCCCCGTCGAAATGTGCCCATTAAGTCGGCCGTTCGAGGAGGGGTGCGGCGACCCGCGAGCGGTCACATCCGGCAGCCCCCTCAGAAGACCATGAAAACCGCCTCTTCAGTTTTGTCCTCGGGAGAAGTGTAAGTGTCTCATCTCACTGCCACGCACTATCTAGCTTTGCTATACTCGATGCTTGGCCTGAACATGAAGGAAGTAAAAAAAAAAAAAAAAGAGAGCTGAAGCATGATTCCTCATTTGATTTTCAGTGTTAGTGGCAAATCGCCTATGGAACCCTGTACGCCTTATTGCCCGGGCGTACAAGGCATCCCCGAGCTGGAATGTCGAAGTTGTCAGTCCTTGTTTCACGCCAAATGTGTGGGTATCAATCAAATGGCTCTGAATAAGGTGAAGGAGAATTTCAGATGCAGGGTGAGTCCATTTTTCGAAACCACAGGAGCACGTCAACATATGAACGAGTTTTCATGACGCTTAATCCTTTCAGATGTGTCTTCCGTCATCTCGAGGCAGCGTTTCTACCTCGACGGCGCCGCAGGTGATCGACTTGGATTAAGTTCCATTAATCTCAGAATTTCATTTGGATTTGATCCAAATTTCATCCTCTACGTTCACCCTTGAACTCGATTCATTTCCCGCCTCGCCGATTCGTGTCTCCTTCCCGGTGGGCCAAAAGAGAGCATCATCATCGTTCATCGAGTGTTCTCTCCAAGTGTATCCTTCTCTCTCTCTCTCTCTCTCTCTCTCTCTCTCTCCTTCCCTCCCCCCCCCTCCCCTACCACTCCCACTCCCACTCCCATGACTGAAGACGGGAAGAAAACGAACCATTTCACCAAAGTTGCCTTTAAAAAGAGGACAGCCCCCCAGTTTGTTCCTTAAACACACACACACACACGCACACAAAAGAAAGATCAGAGATTATTCTCCTTGACGATATATAATGAATATCAGTGACGAACATCTCGCTGAACCTGTCACTTCCAAACCTACCTACCTACTTACCCATGATCTTAACTTAAGAAACACATAATATACTGAAAATTTGAAAATAACCCTTTAGGTCACACTCGAGGTTGAGTTTATTTCCCCTGGCCCGGTTAGTTTGCCAAGAAAGGGCGAATGATTTGATTAAGCAAGAACTCGTCAGACATCCGCAAATGGTTTCCTTCGCATTCCAAGAAGACCAGCTTGCCCTGTTCATCCATGGCCTTTAACCCAATCCAATCCTCTTTGTACAAAGTGGTCTCATTGAAGGGCAACATGACCTTAGCTTGGCCAGGCGCATAGAATGAGAACCATTCGGTCCCTTTCGGGTCCACCATTGTGTCCTCGGTGAACTTGACCATCACAAACTTCTCCAACTTCAAGAGGTTCTCTTTGTAGTTGGGATTCTTGGGGGAGCGTTCATTGTTGATCTCGGCGATGAAAAGGCTCCTATCTCTGTATGTGGCCTCGTCCAAAGGGTCGTGCCAATACTGAGCTTGTACGAGGAAGTTTTGGACCCAATGTGTGTAGGCTCCATAATTGAGCAGTCTGCGCACGTAGTCGCAAATGATGTGGCTTTCTCCCATACATTGAGGTAACCCTATCACATCGAAACAGGAGAGAGAAAATTAGCATAGAAGGTAAGTGACCTTGACTGCTTGCTGAGTGTGTCAAAACAATCACCCGGGAAACAATCAAATCAAGAGAGGAAATGCCAGGCTCTCATGTCGAGGAAGGGGTTTCCTCGAGGATTTACAGTTCTTTCTTTTCCCTTACCATATACACCTTGATGTTGCCCACCCACACTGATGAGGTTCTTCATGCCTTGAGGACATCTTTGAGCCACGGCCCTCAGGAATTGAGCTCCTTGAGAAAACCCAACAGCATTATACCTAGAGCGAGAAGGAGATTGAAATATGAGAAAGAAATACCAATACATTACGTACAAAAAACAAGAGCCTCCCTAAAGAAGGAAAAAAGACAAAGAGGTACTTAGTGTATGACAATGAGTTGTAAATATCACTGAATATATCTTAGACTGTCGCTAGAGACGCATGACCAACAAAGACCTTTGTTCTAGATATAGGAAAGTATGCAATTTCTATTGCCCTCTTGACTAATTCAGCCATATTCTTAATTTTCATTTCATTCATACATTGAACGGAACTCGAAAGCAATCTGTCGGTCCTCATTGTTCCACAATTTTTACTTGTGCTGGGGCAAAAAAAAAACTCCTGCAAAAGGCTGACCCCTTTTTTGGCTCGCCCAAGTCCGTTGGCTTTTAATTTTTTTGCTGGACACCAACGCCGAAAAAGTTAGTCATGTTTTTGCTGAGCTAAACAAAGCTAGGATAATTACCTTTTAAAGCTGATCTCTTTCATAATCAATTCATGAAAGACCAAAGACCGTTTTCTAGAATTCTAGAAATCTTTTTTGACGAGTTCTGTCCAAAAAACTCGAGTCCGGCCCAGACTCTTTCAATATCCCTAAAAGACTCGAGTCCATTCAGAATCGAGTCCGGACTTGCCCCAATGCTCTAATTCTTAGCGTACTTCTTATATCCCGACCAAACAGACGCAGGTTCAAAAGGTCGCATTATCGATCCAAAGGACAAAAATAATCACCCGTTTTGAAGCAAAGGATCTGAGGCAATCTTTTGACACACCATCTCGACTTGGGTATTGACGTCTAAGAAGAAGCCGTTCCGGGTGTCATCGACAAAGGAGTTGCCAATACGCACGCTGCGGACATACACCCCAGGAATGTGTTGCTCAAAGGTCCGTTTGATGTAGCCCATACTTAAGGGATTGCAGCAAGTATCACCCATGCCATGCCAAATCACGATCGGGGTGGGATCGTTCACCCCCGGGGTTGTCCTGGACAATTTCAGGATTGAGTTTCCTTCAATTGAAGCAGAATTGCTCACGATCAAAATGGAAAACACAACCAATGCCAAGAGGTCTTTAATCGCCATGGTGTCAAGGGAAATTGACATATCCACTCGTTTTGGATAGAAACCGGTTGTGATCATCGTAATATTCCCCCTAGCTTTGTTCAATATAGCGCCAGTGTCTTACAAGATAGGCCAATGAAATACACAAAAAATAGTGTCGGTCGGTCTGGCTGTCAATTTTTCCCCCACGTCATCATATGCAGGAACGGTTGTTTCTTTTTTTTTCTCAAACGGAAAACTACCGTAATCGTCCGAGTTATCGCAGGCAACAGCATCGTCATCGTCTTCATGTGCCAATAAGACCACATAACGACACTACTACTACTTGATCTGAGAGAACCTACCATCGCCCACGCGTACAATTCCGATTCCGGCCTGCCTGCCTGCAAAGCTCCTTTTGTTTTCCCCCATCCTCCTGCTCCTTGTCCCTCTCCTTCCCCCTTCTCCCTCAGTTCTTGGCCCCTTGAGCACCGCGGCTTTAAACTCATCTCAGATTTTCCCCCTATCGAGCAGAGCAGGATGACGTCGTTTCTTTTCCCGGCCATCGGATGACACTCCAAATCAGCTTGGATCGAACCGGCCGGCCAGAACATGGCCCCTCACTCTCACAGTGGATGGGACGAGCCGGCCCGGGAAGCAGAGGCGAGTCCGGCCAGAGCCAGAGGCGGGCCAGGATGAAGAGGGTGGAGTGAATTTGCTGAGGCCCGCTCACGCCTTTTCTGCCCCGAAAACTTCGAAACTTGAGTTCCCACCAATTGGCCTCCGGCCGGTCCAGCCCATCGGGCAATTTCGGGCTGATCTTTGGTCAGAGAAAGAACAGGCGTATGAACACTTCAGAACTCAGTTGGGCGAAAATCGGCCAGTGTCTGACCAGATGAGAGGATAAAGGCATATTTCTTTCTAAGTACAGTTTTTTTAAGCCGGGCAATATGTGAGAGTTAGCAACGCATCAGTTTTGATTCCAAAGAGCCAGGATCGCTCAATTGGCGCCCAGCTAACTTCCCCCTGAGAAATCATGTCCAAGTCAGAACATATATCCTAGAAAAAGAGACTCTATTATAACTTTTGACCTGCCACATCAGACATGCATTGACCCAAATTGTCTCTGGACCACACTGGATAGAAAGTAATGCCAATGTGGTGCGAAACTGCGTCAAATATGGCCATGTAGAGCAGAAAGCAACCTTTCGAATATCACACGGCCATGGTCTTTCAAACTCAAAACACCAGTTTGAAAACGCCCAACTGGTTTCTTACTAGCCTGACCGGCACTGAACCCATCCGGGAATGATTTAGGTCATCCATTGGATATTTTGTTGGGTTCGAATCTTTCCATTTCACCTCAACTAATCTGACTCATGCCCCGCTCTAGTCTGACCCTTCGAGCTTCATTTCATTTGGCCTCCCTGATCTCTTGTTCCCCCAGTTATCTGGACGACCGACCGAACGAAGGAAGGAACGAACGAAAGGACGGACAACTGGTTGGAACCTTCAGACTTGGCCCTCCACCCTTGCATCCATCCAGCCATCTATCCAGCCTTCCAGCCTTGCTACATCCCTTCCTGCTCGGCCTCCCGTCATTCTGAAACCTCTGGTGCCCGTCTTCGTGGTGACTGACCACCGTGTGTTGTGCTCCGAGTAGTGGGTGGAGCCGTGTCTGACCGTGAACCTGGAAGGTGGCCTCCGCTGGACCGATTGGTGCCCATCGGCTTTCGGATTCAGACCGGGGCTGTGCTGTGAGTGTGTTGAGCGGCGTCGTGTCATGGTGGTGCCCGCCGGGTCCCGCCTCGCTGGGCCCGTCTAAAGCCGGGCGTGTGACTGGTAGAGCCTCAGCCGGCCCGGCCCTCGGGCTTGGATTCATTGGCTGAGCCATGGAGGACATGAAAGAATCCCATGGGAGTGGCGAGGAGGGCGGCTCGGGCCATGGCAGTGGGAACAACGGCCTGGGCGGGGGCCTGCGGGGCGGGTCCAACGGTGGCGGAGGCCCCGGGGGCGTGGGGCCCGGGGGCAATCTGCATTACACTATCCCGGGCATCCTGCACTTCTTGCAACACGAATGGTCCCGATTTGAGATGGATCGATCCCAATGGGATGTGGAAAAGGCCGAATTACAGGTATGGAAAGGCCATATGCTAACGGGTCATGGCCTGGCCTAAGCCGGATTGGGGTAATTCTAGTTGAAACGCCGCCCAAAATTCCATTATCCGGTCATTTAGGCCAGCGTCGTTATCAGCCAACAAACTTGCCTTTGGCGTTTCAAACGGGTTGTAACGAAGCTGACCTTTCCTCATAAAGGAATGTGAATGAAGGGTCAGCTTCTCAAACACGTGTTTGAGGCCCCAAACTTGCATCCCTGACATTGGTACGAGCAAACAGACCCAACCTGCCAGAGCTTGCCTAAACGTCCCCATAGTGAATTGGTGAATGGTGAATAAGCCATTGGACGGGAATTTACTGCCGTGAATCACTTTGAATTCCCTGAGCAGCCGAAAGTAAGGTCTTCCCAATATCTATGGACCGGTCCAATGCATGAAGTGGCTTTGTACCAGATTCAGTCCGAGACCCATGATATAGCGAGTACAAGAGGGTTGTTATTTCGGCCAAACTGTTTCATTTAGTGTGTGATTGATCCTTGAAAGTATTGAGATGGACGCATTGAATGGCCCTACGGTTGCATTGGGCTGACCTAACTTTACCCTCTCATTGCCAGGCGAATGAGTGGCCTGAATAGGATTTTTTTTGACTTTCGTAAAATCGTTAATGGCTCTCTTGCGTTCGTCAACCCATTATCGTCCATTACCTTGATAAGGACACAAAGATCCTCGACGACTGATGACCATCTTATTCTTTCCTTAGGCCCGTATCGCGTTTCTCCAAGGCGAGCGGAAAGGCCAAGAGAACCTCAAAAATGATTTGGTACGTCGCATCAAGATGCTCGAATATGCGCTCAAGCAAGAGCGCGCCAAATACGCCAAACTCAAGTACGGTTCTGAAGGCGTGGCTCACTTGGACGATGGTTCTAAAGCCCTAGGCGACGATGAAGAGCTCCCACCCGTGGACGGTGACAACTATATCGCCGTCTCCAACGTGAATTGGCGTCAGGGCCGTCAGCTTTTGAGGCAGTAAGTGGGGCAGGCTGCTTCGACAAGATATGATGCTATTGATGCATTTGCACGATCATGGTCCTTTTCACAGATACCTACAAGAAATTGGCTATACCGACACGATCATTGATGTGCGATCGAATCGTGTCCGATCGTTGTTAGGGTTAAACGATGCCAACAATGTCAATGAGGAGAATCGCGCCAATCTGGCCTTGAACGGCGGCGAATCCCATCGAACTCGACCTGATGGCACCGGCGCCCACCATCCCGCCCATAGCGTGCGGAAAGGTGTGACCACGTTGGCCGAGGAGATGATGTTGGACACGGAAGCTTCGGTCTTGGCCAACTTTGACTTCCTCTCATCGGAGGTGAGAACACTTGATTGTAAAAAACGTACAACAAGGGACCAAAAGCTCCCCCATTCTCTAAGCGCAATAAAAGTTCTAGCATCCATCGGAAGTTTGGAATTTTTCCATTATGTTCCAGGCCGAAGTTGACGACGACGACGAGATGAACGACGACATAGATGACGGCTACAATCCCCAAGAGATGAAGCTAAAGGCCTCAAAGTTGGCTCAAGCTGTGACTGAAGCCGAGGACAAAGAAACCGAGGATGTGATGAATGAATTCAACTTCCTCACCAACACGGACAATGTGGACAGCATCAAGAGCGCTGGAGGCGGGGGTGGGGGAGGAGGAGGAGGAGGACAAGCAGGAGGTCCCAGCAGCAAAGATGTTCCCAAAGGTAAGAGAGGCATAAATCGATGGCTAGCTGTTTTATTGGAAGATTGCTTGGTCGAGCTCGTGTTTCGAGAAGAAAGAGACAGTGGGGACAAGCCAGCCACCAGCAATTTGAACGTGAGTGGACACGGACTTTGGGCCTGAATTATTCAACACGTTGATGATGGACTCTCTTGTAGCCAGACAGCTTGAGTGTTGAGTACTCCTGGGTTTGGCAAATAAGACCTTGGACGAAATAATCGAAAGAGCCTTTATGACTTCCACGAGGATTGTGAGGAACGGGGGAGGGAGGTGGGGGGAGGAGGAGGTAGGGGAGGGGAGGAGAGGAGGACTGAGATCATCGGTCGTGACCCCCTCAAGAGCCTTCTCGAGAAGCAAACAAAAAAGTTTTTTCGTCACGAATCGAGAAAATAGGCTATGACGTTTTGCTAACGATCGGAAAATGATTGTCGCCCTGTTCCATCCTCCATATACATGTAGAGCTCGATCTTGCTTCCTCAGACTTGGACCTTGAAGTGGATGAGTTCGAGAGAATTACTGGGTTGTACTCGAAATTGAACAAAAAGCACCGTCAAGGTTAGCCCACACAGTAATGTCCTCAATAGGGAGATGGGATCTATACAAACCTGTCGTGTCGTCACTATTCTCTAGGTCCATTGTCCTCGTTGCTCTTGCTCATGTTTCAAGACGCACTTCTACGTATCAATCTTTTGATCTGTCTGTCTGTACAATGTACCCAATGAGATCGTTGTAATTCACTCGTCCGTTTCTACTTTTGCTTCAGGTTTGTCGGGAGTGGGTTTCCAACAAACCGGAAATGGAGCAAAAACGAACCAACTTTTAGGAGGTGAAAAACAGCAGCAGCAACAGCAACAACAACAACAACGTGAAGTGGAACTCGGAAACAATCTGGAACTAGGGGAACTGGAACAGTTGACCATAGCCAATGACAACGAGTCGTCGTACGATGTAAGACTTCATTTTGAGACCCAAAAGCAAGCATAGGTCTCTTCCGGATTCCCAGGAGCGAACATCCTCTCCATTTTCCTCTTGAATGTTTCAGATTAGTGCCCCCAAAGAGGCTTATCGCAAAACGTGGAGTGCGAAATACACCCTACGTAGTCATTTCGATGGTGTTCGTGCCCTGGGTTTCCACCCACTCGAGCCTGTCCTCATCACAGCCTCGGAAGACCAAACATTGAAGCTGTGGAACCTCCAGAAGACAATACCAGCCAAAAAGTCAGCCTCCCTCGATGTGGAACCGGTCTATACATTCAGAGCACATCAGGGCCCCGTGTTGTCCCTCGCCATTTCGCCGGCGGGCGATTACATCTTCTCCGGAGGTCTGGACACCACCATTCGATGTTGGCAGATGCCCAGTCCCAACGTGGATCCCTACGACTCCTACGATCCTTCCACCTTGTTCACCACCCTCACCGGCCATGAAGATGCCGTTTGGGGACTCTCCTATCATTTGGGGCGGAAGCAGTTGCTCTCGTGCTCGGCGGATGGCACGGTCAAGCTTTGGTCGCCCACGGCCCCATCCGCCTCCAACTTGGTCAGGACCTTCGGGAACGCCACCGAAGATGGCGGCGGGGCCACACCCACCTCGGTGGATTGGGTTCAAGACGATCCCACCAAGATTGTGACGGCCTACAGCAACGGCTCCTGTGTCATTCACGATATCGAATCCGGAAAACTTGTCATCAAATTGGACACCAAATCGGTAAGCTCAAAGCCGGCTTGACCGGTAATGTCATACGTTCAATGAACGTTTACATTTGGATCTGATCTATTTAATGGTTCGGTCTTTCCAGGATTCCACGTCAGCAGTTGGTTCGATCAACAAAGTCGTCTCGCATCCCATTCTTCCAGTCACTATCACGGCCCACGAGGACCGACATATTCGATTCTTCGACAACCACACTGGCCAAATGACGCACTCCATGGTGGCTCATTTGGACGCCGTCACGTCACTTTCTTTAGATACCAACGGGCTCTACTTGATTTCAGGCAGTGAGTAATCTCGAGTGGGTTGGGAATGTACAAGTAGTATGGGCTCCGGCTCCATTTAGGGTCGGGGGAATCTCTGGATGGAAATCCCACAGGCTGAGTTTTCGCTCAGGCGTCTTGAGCAGATGAGATGGGAAAGGTCGGTTAGTAATGATGCGCCTGTATAAAGGTCATGAGACGCTCCAGCCAGATTTTCATGTGGCAGTGTTGCTCTCCATTCATGGTTTTAGTACAGAAAATAGCCTATTTACTGGAAATGCTTTTGTCTAGATTTGTACTCTTCCAAATTGATTTGAAAAGCCTGAGCTATTAAACCTCGAACTTGTTTGCTCTATGGCTTCTTTTTATCGTTGATTGAGTAGATGGCTGGGCACTGACGGCTGGGATTCGATCTCATCAGAGGGATAATCTTGGATTTTGTTTTATTCCAGGTCACGATTGCAGTGTTCGCCTGTGGAACCTCGAGTCCAAGAGCTGTGTTCAAGAGATCACGGCACATCGCAAGAAATTTGATGAAAGCATATTCGACGTGGCATTTCACCCTTCCAAGCCGTTTATTGCGAGTGCAGGCGCAGATGCGCTGGCCAAGGTCTTTGTGTAATAGTAATGAAACTGATGACCCACCAACTGGCCCTAAATCACGCTTGAGTGGTTGAATAAACAGGCAGGGAAGATTTAAGAACGACTCGAAGCGATTTTATACCCAATCCAACGACCACATGATGGTTGTCCTCCTCCTCCTTCTCCTCGTCTTATCAGGTTACCAGCTCCGTGAACAAGAACTAGCTGATATTCGTCGACAAATACCGCTCAATGTGTACGTGAAAAGTGTCGCAACAAGTGCAGCAAACTCGACTTGGAATCAAGCAATGAAACAAGTGAACCGCCACGGATAAGGGGACCTGTGTGACTCATACTTTGAACATCTTTGCCACCCAAGAGGGGAGAGAAGACACGCCAGGTTCCGACGACCTATTTTATTTGTTGATTTATCATCTAATATGGAAGTAAAAGCGAATGCCTATCCCTCATGATGCATGGATGTTTGCTCTCAATCACATGGGTTGGATGGTTACGATCTGATTTGAAAGACTCAGATTGCAGTGCTTCATCGTAATTTCTGACCTTACAATGCATTTCCATTCAAACATAAGACACCTGTCGGTCATTCAATTGCTTCTTAAAATCGGATTCGATGCCTGAATCCAAAATTCTGATTTTTTTTATTTCAGCAGGTGTCAAGAAATAGTCTGGAAATGAATCTGTTTACTGTATTCTTTATTTTTCGTGATGAATGGGTGTGCATGTGAGCAATGTTGCCCGCCTTCAATCTGCCCTCGCATGAGGAGACGAGAGGTTTCTTACAAAAACTAGATTTACACACTTTGTTTGAAATTGTGTGCGAGACGGAAGTACGTCAGTAAACGGACAAAGCACATTTTGGGAGAGCAGGACGGAGTCAGATCTTAGGAGGGAGAATGCCAGATCCCCCAATCATTTCCAGGATGATTGAAGAGGTTCACAGTTCTCTTTCCAGTCAGGACAACTTGTCAGGCAGACGAACGGGTGGTTTTCGATTTCTTGGCACAACTAAACCCGAAATGATCGCTGGTTTTGATTAGACTTAAGCTTAAATGCACACATAACATGGGCCATAAATGCGAGCAAGTAGGAGATACATAACTACGTATTCAATTGAAACGGAATAATTCGGGTGTTGGAAAAGTGGGGAAAGATAGAGATTCAATCTCAAAGAGTGAAGATTCTTTTTTGAAAGCGGCATCAGCCTTTTAAACGGCTATAGGCACCGTGTTGGTGAATGACGGCTCCTCGAGCTCTTCTCGCTTGGTCATCTTGGTGCCTTGTTGAAGCTTGTAGTGATTGATGATGTCCTGGTCGGCGGGACAACTTTGCGTGAATGCATCCAGATTGTACATCTCTTGTAAGTACTTCCACAACGAACTGAGTTCGCCGGGAATCTGGAAATCAGCGAAGAAGCTTCCAGCTACACGGATGTGTTGTAATTTGGGCATAAGTTCGCAGTCGAAACAACACATGGTGTCGCCCGTGAGGAAGCGCGAGCCTTTCTCCCCCAAGTGATCATTGATCTTCTTCAAATTGGACAACAAGTTGTTCTTCGAGCTCTCGTCCTTCTTCAAAAGCATGATCTTGAACTTGGAGTAGACATTCTCGATTTTGGAGGCCACCTCCTTATCCTATACAGACAAGACAAAGCAACAGACACGTGAATTAGTTCATTTGCATTCGGACTAGTTTTTTTTCACCTTCTCTTTTACAGACTTCATTACCGCTCCTCAAAATACATACAGTCACGAGCAATTCAAGATGAAAATTCATAATTCTCATTTTACTCCATATTCACATCATGTCTGATTGGACTTTTCGTCAAAAAATGTTCAAGTCTGACACAAAACCTGATCGCATGGTAACATTTGAACTCGTTGCTATGTGAAGCAGCTTTTCCATCGGGAATAAAAGAAGTAGTAAGATTGCTTCGGGATTCATGAACAGAATGAAGCATAATTTCAACTCAGGCAAGCTAAGCTTCCTTATCAAGCTACGATAAATGAGCACAGCACATATGTCGGGGACTTGTGTTTGGAAGAATCCAGGGTCTTAATCGTTTGTGGCATAACTTTTTCCGTCTCTTCTTTGTTTTACGTCTTCACAAACGGGATAGGTTACACATGATAAAATGGCAATATTTGATCGGCGGTATTCTAAGCCCACACATCGCCAACCAGAATTCGCGGTAAATGGCTTCCATGGAAATGTCGAAGGCAATACCATTACAATAAAGGAACACTTTTCCTGTCATGTCCTTGTTTAATCTCTTTAGAGTTGTTGTTTTCAATTGGTAAAAATCGTTTATTTTCCTTGTTATGTTGTTCTGTCTTTGTCAGAGGCAATATGAGAGGATTTTTGAAAACATGAATATTGCATATTTTATTCCTTTGATGGCATCAAAAGGAGTTTCTTTCAGAAGAAAGGATTCGTTTCTTCGAAATTCCTAAAGCAGAAATGACTCTTTATTTCATTATTTTTCTTGAATTTAATAGGCGGAAGGGATTCGAAAAGTAATAGTGATTGCTAATGTTTCGCTTCACAAAATGAATCTCATTAGAATTTTGGAATAGTTTAGGATTTGAAAAGTAAAACATGTCCATTTACTATGAACTCCCACAAACTATTAAAATAGCGAGAGAGAAAGTAGTAAGAAAGTTTTGAATTAATGTGAAAAAGCATGAATTAAGAGATTCGAATCGGACTCTCGGCCTTATCACTACTGGAAGTTGAGCAGGCTTACCTGAATAAAGAGGTTATGTCCGCCAGGGATGCTTTTCATGATGTGTCGCTCGATCTTGTCATTCTCTAACACGGCCAAACCGCTATCGATCAAGATGGGCGGAGGCGTGGCCTCAAAATTCGACCGAAAATCCGGTGGCGGTTTTAACATGTCCACCGTCGTGATCTTCAGGGCAATCGTCTTGAGCTCGGCCAACAAATACAAATCCATAAAATATTCATGGCAAAACAAACACGCTCCTTTCCGCCGTCCATCGATGGTTGAAGCCTTGATGATCAGCTCAATCTCGGGTAAACTCCCCGTGGCCACACCTCCGTTCTCTTCTGATCCACCACTCATGATAATGGAAGCTTACACCCAAGTCACGCCCCCTTATGAGTGACAAAACCAATCAGAAATTGACCACTGACTCTTTGGTCACTTTCAAATGGGATCGCTGATGGAAGAACCGGAGCAACCGGTTGAATAGTTAGTGTAGGGTCAACGCGGGAAGAATGAAAGCTCGACCGAGAAAAAGAGAGCCAATCTCGGTCTCTGTCTCGGATTCAGATTCTACAGTTGAGAATCACAATGACAGGGTGACTCTGGTCTTACAGCCACACCCCAATTGGTTTTGACGAGAGTGCAAGCAATATCTGTTTCAAGACAAAGGATGGGGAAAATATTGCATCAGTATGCTTACCCGGACGAATGAGATAGTTTGCGTCCTAAATCTTCACATTGGGGGGTTTAGTTATTGTTTTTAAAGGGGTAGATTGAATGTCAGATACCAAATGAATCACTTGGGCCTTATTGTTTTAGCAAACAAATAACATAAATGGATACATAGTTGAGATTAAACTATTGCGATGTGATCAATAACAAAGAATCGGTATTGACGTGAATACTGTTTTGAAACTGGATATAATGTTTTTATGAAATGGGTTGATCGTCACCTTTGACATGCCAGAGTTATTCCGCCCTTCCTCGGAAGAGCCAAGGGAAGAGCGACCAATCTAGAGGACTCTAGGCCAACCCAAGCAGAAATACCAAAGTATAGAAAACCTAGGCTTAAAAGGCAGACAATACTTCATAAATCATAGTGACCAACCGACCAAAACCCAAACTTGCAGCATTCCCTTATTATTGTGGGTCCGTGGCGAAGTTCCAACTGAGTGAATATCTAAAACTGAAGGAGGTACTTTAGGTGAACTTGGAATGATCGTAGACTTGTAATATCAAAGTTGGCATATTGATAGATGCTGATTATTTGTATCTTGTGAATAAAGGTACGCATGAGGGCGAATCCCTGAAGAAAATATCTTGAACAACATGGGAAGTTCACTTGCCATCTAAATAAGGACTGATACTCGGCAGTTCGCTTAAAGCTCGAGGTAAGTGGGATGGCTGAACCATTTTCCCTGACATGCTACGGCATGTTTTTGATACTCCGCTTCACTTCCAAGTCACCCTAAATACCGACAACAATATTGAAACGAAGAAAATGGTACTCAGCGTGACTAAAGTTTAGTATTGGACTGTCATTATCATGCGTAAATCTGGCCTTATTCCGATCTTGGGGCATGGCTACTCACCCAATTAGAACTTTAATCTGAATATTTTTTTATGATATTAATATACCCGCCACTATAGAAACGTGCATCAAGACCTGAACCATTCATTTTGGGTCATGTTATTGTTCCGAGACTGTCCATGGAGTCACCTTGGTGGCCTGGAGTCCAGAAATTCTGGGGAAAGCCCAAGACTTCATTGAGTCCGCAGATCCGGCTTGCCCTCGTGTTGCCCGGACTCATTGGCCTTTGTCCCCCGCCCCCGCTAACGGCTGGCCTAGTATGAGCCTCGTCCCGTGACTCGGCGGGCCCCATGATGACCTCGTCGGCCTCGATGGAGGATACCATGAGTGAGGCCGATCGGCTTTTGGCTCAGGATGATGAGGATCTGGAGGATTGCGAAGTGGTGACCGGCCTCAAAAACGAGGAGGTGGACGAACTTTTGGCCTACGATGACGACACGGACGAGCAGCCCCACGAAAACCATGCCCCTTCCTGTCAGTCCCCACCCCAAGCCATGGACCAGAGCGAGGATCAGGCCCCGAGCCAGACTGAACCGCCCACGGGGGCGTCCAATCCGCGTGGCGGGGGTTCCGGGTATGGTAGTTATCGAGCCCGGGGCCGAGGCGTGCCGTTGATGCGGCCCATGATGCTGGGGCGGGGTTATATGCGGGGTCCGCCCGGTCCGCCTCCTTTCATGCGGCCGCCTTTTGGTTTGGGTCCCCCGCCGCCCGGATTTCGGGGTCGTCCGCCCTTCATGGGGCGCGGTCCTCCGCCTCCACCGCATGTGCTGCGCGCCATGGCCTTGGGTCTGCGACCGCCATTCCTACGATCGCGGGGACCGCGGCCTTTACTCGAAGGCGCCCCCAATGTCGAGGCCAAATCGCCGGACAAGACCTCGGGTTCGGGCCCCACTCCCCTGATGTCCATTGAAACCCCGAGCGAGGTTCGGGCTCGAGTCAATATGCAATTACGACGCGAACGCGAGTCCAACCATCACCGCATGATGGAGAAACATAATCTCTTGGCCGTGGCCGACGTGGCGGCCAAAGCGCGACAGAGCTTCAAGCGCTCGCACACGGGCGATGGACTACTAGGCGCTCCGCCCGCTAAATACCACGCGCCCGCACCTCACCATCGGAATGTGCCTCAATCGGTGCATGGCTCCCATAGCTCTCACGGGTCACACGGCTCGCACAGCGGGCACGGTTCTCAGGCCCCTATCCGTTTACCCGCCGGCCCCATGCCCGGCTCGACCGTGACTCGTAGCAATCTCCGTCAGATTCAGTGCGTGGATGAGGCCACGCCCTCGGCCAGTCATAATTCTTCGGGATCGTCGTCGTACGTGAATCCCAATCTCAAAACACTCATGTCCCACCAGCCCGCTCCGTCTCGCATCACCATCAATCCTTCCGCTCATCCCACGAATGGCAATCTCCGGAGCGTGCCCCTGAGCGCGGGCTCGGGGCCATCGCAAGCCCGCAAGGTCATGGTCACGAACTTGCCCATTGACATCACCTTCGATCGGGTCAGTCAAATGGCCACGCCTCTCGGAAATGTGAAGAATATCCGTGTGGATGGTAACACGGCCGTAATCGAGTTCCAGAATCCGGGATCGGCCGACGGCTTTCATCGCCAATTCAACCAGAAAATGATGAACCTATCCCTTTTAAATGTGACCAAGTTAGTGTGAACACTACTGACGAGCAAATTGGCGCTCTCTTTGTTCTTGTTCTCTTCTTCCTCCTCCGACTTTGCTTTACATCTCATGCCGAGATCCTCCTAATGTAATTAATAATGAATGTGTCTTTCTCTCCAATTTTCGAGTGGCAATGCTCCAGTTTGCCATATGATTGCTCCTTCAATTTTCATATACCCATGTCACGAATGATGAAATACCATTATTAAATTGTCTCTGTACGTATGTCCATTTCTTTGGGCTCGATCAACTATCGTGCACCACAACACCCCAAACCCAACCCAAACCCAAAAACACCCATTTACCATCATCATCCTGTGATACTTTATATATATATTATTTAACGTAACGCCCGCACTCTTTTGGCTGTGAACTCTTTCATTCCACGTTATCTCAGTCCAACCCATTCTCGCCCAAATGAGATGGGACTCACTAATGAGCTTATCATGATGGCTGAAAGCAGTCCTGAGCTTGCCATGTCTAGTCGAATTGTCAAACGCCATGCCACCTTCGCTTCACATGGCAGATGGTCCCCGCTCAAGTTTCCTTGTCAGAACTCAAGAATATTGAAGGGTGTAAGCACCTCATGCCACTTGCAACATGATCTAAAGGTTCTAAGCTTAGAGTAAAATGCCAGAATATTTGTATTAGCCGACCTGAATAGGCCTTCAGCCTTCTTCCTCCCGACCAAAACTGAAACATTATGTCCAAATCAACTCGACTACAATCTCATCCCAAATTCCTGTCTCCTAGTGGAGCTTCTCTACGAGAGCACTTAGCCTAGAATAAGTCCTGTCTTGCAAATCTCTGGGATCGATATGTCAGGAAGAACGACCATCGCTGTCACCTCCCCATTCATCTTCCCTTAAACTGAGTTTAGCCTGAAACGGATCCCGAGGGGGAAAGATGATCCTTTGCCCGAATGTCAAGTCCTTTACCAACGATATAGAGCCAATTCAGTTAAAGTAGGGTTTTGCACCAACTTCTTTTCTCGACGGCCCCCGGTTTGGAAAATTACGTATCTAATGTCTTAGATCATCTTTCGTTTTAGAGAGTGTGTATGTGTGTGTGATGGATATATTTTATCTCAAAGGCCACAAACTAGTCCAGATTTGAGGGTAAACTTGATTGTAACGAGGTCTCATTGAACCCCCCCACAGGCAAGAGTTGCTCTTCGCCAATCAGCTAACCCAAAACCTTCCAATGTTTTCTTATTGTCATTGGTTCTTCTGTTGAAATTTTTCCTCGAACATTCCACGAGGTCGAAAACCATGGCGTTGAAGACAAGAATGTTTTAATTGATTAGCATCATTATTTCAGAACCCACCACTTGTGCTGTAAGTAAATTGGTTGTAAGCAACTCCCTGCAATTTTCCTAGCCTGAAATCTTATATTGAGTCAATATTGAC
Organism: Tigriopus californicus; assembly: GCF_007210705.1. NCBI lineage: Eukaryota > Metazoa > Arthropoda > Copepoda > Harpacticoida > Harpacticidae > Tigriopus > Tigriopus californicus. The sequence continues at coordinate 10,113,409 of NC_081446.1, forward strand.
CTCCCAGTCAGCAATGATGATGTCTCCATTGCTGATCTGCTGAGGAGAAAGAGATATTTGCAAAGCATCATCAAAATCCAATTATTGGAAAGTACAATAAGGTGGAATTCTTTTTGATCCTACCTAATTCTACTCAATGTTGCATTGTCAAAGCATTGCATACCGAAATCCCACTTTCTCATTATTTGAGTGACCTGGTCACTTTGAAGAGGCTACTTTAAAAAAATCCTTGACGTCACAAGTCAGCCCTCTCATTGAAAGCACAATCAATATTCAGAATTGCTTGTTAACCAACTCAACATTTTGTGACCCCGTTGCGTTATTCACTTTTCTTTTCGGGATCATTCTTAGGTATCGAAATCCCCGTGGAACCCCTTGGTCAAGACAAGGCTCGTTGGGTCTAATTCCTACCCTCATTTTTTTCTCACTTTGACGCCTCAAGGATTGCCCATACATTCGGTGAAACACGTTTTCCCTTCATTCTGTTCCTAAAAAAAGTGTTTCTGTCAAGTTGTAAGTTGGTTTGTCTCGGTTGTTTTCAACAATTCAGCTGTATTCTCCTCTAACGCTCACAATTTCATTTTCCCCCTAGTATTTTGCTGGTTGACGATTTGAGAGACGTTGGCGCGCTTCACAATTTCCAACTCGTACCCTAACAGATCAAATATCACATTTGACTTAACTAAATCAGTTCAAGTGCGAGCTAGGGCACGACGTACTTTCCCAACAAGTTAATTGGACTGCTTTTTGGAACCTCCATCCATCCATCCAGTAATGCTTAGCCCAACCTTGCTCTCTGGATTTTTCTTAGGCTTTCAAAAAAACGGCAAACTCAAAGGAACTGATCTGTCAGGTTTTCCACCCTTTCAATAATAATGAGCTGTAAAGTCAATTAATGAGGTTTCGTTACTTGATTATACATAATAAAAAGAACGATATAGGCAACGTCATTTTATCTAATAATGTGGATGAAACAGTTAATAAATTCAACACTGAATTTAGGATGGCAAAATATGTCTCCAAGGAAAATGATAGAATTTAATAAAAACTATGACTGTGGAAAACTAAGCCACAGACATTAATAGGATATAAAAAGTATAAGCCTCCGCCATCAAAGCAGGCAAATTAACAAATGACAAGCGTATTTTAAAGTTAACCTTTCAATTGGGCAAAAATTGAACCAAGAGAAGTCAAAAAATGCGTTAATCCAAAATATGAGCAAAAGAAGTGTCTCTTTTAATAATAGATTTGCCTGTTTCGATGGCTGAAGCTTAAACTTTCATCGCATTTTGAATAATTAACGTTTAACGATTCAACACCTCCTTAAAGGATTTTCCATTCCAAGTACAAAAGACGTTAGTTATTAAATTGTGAGGCCATCACTTTTCCTTACATGCTTCAATATTAGTGATTTGAGATTCTCGTTGATTACCATTCACTCTTAAGTGAAGATAAGTACTGAAAGCTTAAAGGCCTTTATATGTTGTACTAATGAGCACGCTAATTGCTAATTAGAGTGTGTCATGTACTAGGGGGCCCTGATCTTGTTTATGTAAGTCTTTGAAATTCAGACCTGGTAACCAGGAATGAACATTTTTAGAGTGTACCACCATGAACGAATTTATTACAGAGTTGTTCATGGCTCCATGCATCAATACTTCTTTAATTCGTGTGCATTGTCACGTTGTTATTCAAACCCAGTCTTACTACTTTGTTGATGTCCCTCAAAAGATTAGATTCGAATTCAGTTTAGCGGTGCTAAGGCAGAAATTCAGGTCTGGAACTTGTTTTTTTTGTTGCCTAAGATTTCGTTTAATGATTTCAAAACCAATGTTGGCCTTCCAAAATCATGAATAGAAACTTTTACCATTTTAAGGGGAAATAGAATAGGACTACTATAACTTATCACTAGACGATCCATGTTCTAACATTTAAATTTTGAAAAGCACAAATTTTAAATTGATCTTTATTCGGTGATGATTTGTTGCCGATCAAGCTATGTTTTTGCGTGAAATGAAAAAGTGGCTTACCGCCAAAATCATGTTTTCCTTCAATTTCAAGGTTTGCAGATGACATCGATTTCCAAACATCGATATTAACTGACGAATATGAGGGACCTTTTCAAATCAAAGGCGTTACTTGGCTGGTTACGTCAAAAAAGTGAGCCTGCAATATTTGTTTTAGTACTTAAACCAGATATTCACATGTTCAAATTTGTTGGCAGTTGCAGCATATTTAATAACATATCAGATTTGGCATGTACCAATTATCCAATCGACGTCAAAATTGCGGGTTCAAATTTGATCCAAGCGTTACTTGTCCTTGAGTCGAGGCGTTCTTAACGTGCTCTCAATTCTCCAGGGCCCGTAAGATGATATCATGTTATCTGTTTTGGCCATTGACCTACAAGTGGATTCGTTACCAGTTTGTACCTTTATCAAATCCTGCAGGTCTCTTGAAAGGAAAGCCAATTTTCCGACCAGTTTTGAGACAGCTCTTTTCTCTCCGGAAATGGCGTCCACTTCTTGTTGTGAAGATATGTACCCCGATAAAGTTGAAAAGAACCTTAGAAATAAAGATTACTCATTTTTTTTTAATGCTCGTTAGGCCACTTGCAGTCGTTTGGAGTTTTTTTGCTTAGTTTTTTTCGGTCGAAAGAACGTTATTAACAGACCCTTGAAAAAAGTTAGAACCTGGAAAAAATTGCTTTGAGTGATATATTTTTCAATTTTCCACTTCTTTGACTCTTTTTCGACTTTTGTCTTGTTAACATCAACATCTTAGAAAGTTTTTTTGTCATTTGGATTCTTATTTGCTTCCTTCTTAACTTGTTGCGCCTTTTTAGGGACCTTTTCATTTTTTTCCCTGTAATATGATTAGAGGAAGAATTTACTCTTCAACAAGAACGTCTTGGCATTATTTGTGGGGGTTTGAGTTTTCACTGACCTTACTAGCCGCTGCAAGGAAAGGAAACCCAGGTATAGGTACAATGAAAGATTATGATTTGGTTTGTTGATTGTTGCTTAAACTTTATACCATATTCGGTTTACCAACGAATTCGAATACTAGATTCAACTCCCTATTTTTTGGTTTAGGAAAGTCGGCCCAAGAGAGAGCTACAATGGAGCTGTACCGGAATCAGTCATGGGTTTGATCCAACCAAAAGCAAAATAATTTTGTGAACAGAAGCGTCCTCATTAATCACACTAGGCCCCAGAAGAGAATCAAGTGTATACCATAACAACCGTATCAATTGAAAATGTGTCGTAATGTCAAATATTGCAACAAAAGAAATGTCAATTTGTTGATAATAAGTAAAAGCCAAGGCCAGGATCGGATACATGTACAATAGACTTCCTATCAAGAATCTCCCCCTTCCAATAGTTCTTCAACTCTTCCGGACCTACATCTCTCCAATTTTCCTTTATGGCCTTCACCTTTGGCTTCCCAACTCCGCCCAATCCGCCCTCAAATCCGCCGATGCCACCTTCACCAAGTTCCTCAAACGATACCTGTGCGTGCCCCAATATGCCAATAATGCATGGACGCATTTTCTATGCGAAACCGAGCCCCTCACCATCGGGCTGGCAAGGTTAGTGTCCAACAGTGTTGGGAACCTGACCTTTCCGGAGGTGATGTCCGGACACAAGTTGTCCTTCCCGGTCAAGGACTTAATAACACCTTATTGTCCTTGGCCCGACATCCCTTCGGAGTATTGGCGCTCACGTACCTTTGTCCGGCTCCCGACCCAATGCCATCAACGACGGGAGCTGACAAAAGATCTGTTCAATCTGACCCACCCACTCTACTGCAATAACCAAGATTTTCATCATTTACCTCTCCCCACCTGTTTATGTACTATCTGCAATTTCCCTCTTCACTTTTTTCATGTGCACTGAACCAATACTAGTCAAACTCACTGTGATACCACACTCTAGTCAACTATTTTATCAGTCTTGACCATTTTATTCTTTTATTAATCGATTTTTGTATATGATATTTATACATACAGTTTCATACATTTTACAATCTGACATGACCAAGAGTCGCAATAAAGTTAAAGTTAAAAAGAAAAAACTCAATAGATAACCTCGTAAAAGCAGCGTGACTTGATTTTGTGATAGATAAAAATCCAGCAAAGAGGCTAAAACGGACCAAAAAAGGTTTCCCAAATAAACAGTTCTTGTTGCATTATTACCTGTTTTACTGCATTTTTGCAACTTTATTTTATGTTTTACTAGCTTTTTTTTACTCATTTTTAACATCTGTTCGCAAAACTTATTTCGTTTTTTCGTGGTCTAGTTATCAAAAAGCCTTTATTTTGTTTTTTGAGGAACGAATAATCACTTCCTGGTTTAAATGTGCTTTTACATAGAAAAGTGTATTCAAAACATTGTACACGCTCCGCCAAGAATTAATCTTTTGTTTGTGTCTTTCGGCCTTTCGTTTAGGTCTTATTATAGAATAGCCTTCCTTTCAGTTCGTTTTCATTGAGAAACAAGATTTTTGTGGTGTTGACTTCCTTACCGTTCCTGGCCTATTAGGGCTAGTCAAGTAAACGCGTTCATGGACAACTGACGTTATTCCATGGAGTAAAATCAAAGACAACATGCCCAGCCAAACCACACTGGTCGTGCATTGAATCATGACATTTATTTCAATTTACTTGCTTGTCTAAGCAAATATCATAGTGGTATTGAGCCAATTTGATAATGCGTTCACCGAATTACACCAAATATGTTCATTTTGTTAGGCTTTGTAGCACAGCTCTCTCAAAATCACTCGATTATTGAAAATTCAATGGGCGGATGGTCCGACTTAACTGTAATGTTTGTCTTAGTTCTCTCTCCCCAAAATGCCCAAAATCAGGGTGCCGGACCACATTTTTCTTTGAATTTCCTTTACCTGACATCCCCTATTCAAGATGGTATATTTATGATTCTTGCTTAATTTGTTTTCACTTGATAAATAATCCACCAACAAAATGGAGTTGGTAGATATGCCTAGGCCTTGTTGATTTGGAATTTCGTTCAGCCTATTGTTTGACTAACAATGCAGGATCAACGCATACGTTTTCGCCACGAATATTAAAGGGAAGCCAATTGAACAATGAAAAGCCCGAGAAAGAAGCAAGGTGGATTTTATTGTTCTATCGCTCTTGTTCTAACTAGCCTTAAGCCTCAAGGGTCACTAGAATTGAGCCTAAAACCTGGGCTGGGACAAATTTCATGGACACTTTTAAAAACGCACCGTAACATGTACCTTTCGTACTTCTCTTAATATTGTCTTTGTTAAAACATCTTTAGAACATTTCGATTTTTTGCAAACCTGCTGAATTGATTAGAGCCAAAAGAGGCGAAGCATGTTCAAAATGTGGTGGACAATTGACGACATGCACATAACTAGCATCGTGATAATATCTCTAGACTTAAACGTGCAAAATATCAAACCACCCATTTGAAAAACTTTCCCACTATTTACTGGATACTGTAGTCATCGAACTTTCCATTGTCTTGGACCAATTTGACCAAACCTGGGCAATGTCTTTACCCCCATTTCTAAGCTTCTAATGGCGTCGGCGTGGTGATTGAGCAGAATTACATTCCGTCCAAGGCCATATTTTACTCTCAGCAACCCAAAAGTCGATATGATCTAGTACCTTTACCAAATATTGGAATCTTGACCATTATTACCACAAGCAAATTTTGTATCATCACCATAGGAAGAGATACTGAGATTACTACTACTAAGCTTCAAGCTTCTAAAGGGGAGCAATGAAGATTAGGAAAAGGAGAGGACCTTATCTGGAACCCGGTGGGATATCTGACTTGCGCAATTTTTAATGTTGAATGTATCCGTCAAATATGAAAAGGTATAAAAGTTGTTTCAGTATATGCATTCAGTGAAGTATACATTGAAATTTGAACTAGTGGCTTACCAACCACTGCTTTTTGGGAATTGCATGTAAACCTCTGCCTGAAACGGTTCGTCTATTCATGTTCGACCTACAAGCTATGACATCACACGTGGACTCTGTGGTTTTCCTTAAATTGTTCCTTCTTGACAAAGTTGAGTACTCGAAGGGTCTAGGTTACAAATTGGGTCCCAATTTTGAGGCATCAAGGAAGAAAACAGAAAAGATGAAATAACGAAAACCGGAAAATGTACACAACGTGCACGATCAAAACCGATAAATACTAGCTAGCACTGGCGTACTTGATAGATGCGTGGCTTTGTCAATATCAGGCACCCTTTTTCGCCGATCCAAAAATACACAAGCTATTTTGGTCCGTAGGGAGTATGTGAATGCACAAAATTCTTCACCAAATTCCCGTTTGAAAACAATAACAAGGGACTTCCCCATCACGTTAGCCTCTTCCACATATCCACGTGTTGATATCGTTCCTTGAAAGCTCATCACGACAAAGTATTCAGTGGGTATTTGGCGGGGCTGGTTCAATTAGAAATGGCCCACCCAAAGTCTTTCAAAGTTCAACGTAGCTTCAGAGCGATTCCACCATCACGTACCTGCTTTTTCATCTCGCCATCCTCCCACAATTATGAACGGCCAGGAAAACGTTCTAGATTCCTGCTAGTTCTCAAATGAACGAAGAGATGAGGGTGGGGGATAAGGGAGAGAGGCGATGTGTTTGAAAACGGAATCAACTATTTCGTTTGAGGGTCTTGAGTTTTGCCGAAATATTCGTGGCTGTGAAATGTTTCTCCCGAAAATTGGAAGCAATTTTGACAGCAGGCCAAGTCAGAGAATCGTCCGCCCCCGACCGACCAGAAGCCCCCTTCACCCTCTTGTTCAGATTGGCGAGATCTGAAATCCGTCTCAAGATGTGATGACAAGATAGACCTCATTCCCAGGCATTTGATCCATAAAGCAGTAACACTAAGACGCCTCAGACAGATTGACAGTTGAGCCCTTGGAAGTCCAGTGATGCATAGTTACTAGGATGGGACAATACCGTGATAGAAATAGGATCAAGATCCTGTTTGGAAGAAGAACTGTGAGTATGTAAGTTCAAAATATAAAGTAACGACTACATGTTGGTTGTGTGATGGGCATCGTTTATTGTCTATTGAATGGCTATACATGAAATGTCGTATCGTCTATATGGACATTTAACGGAAAAGTGTGTAGATATCCGCAGAAAGGATAATACCACCAGTATCAAGGTTTTAATGATATATTTCGAGTTTGACAATAACGGAAATGGTGACGATGATTGTGACCATTGAATGGAGAGAAAAAATGCTATTTCCGGACTTATCTATCTGATCGTTTTAAACGAATAGAGTGGGAATCAGGCATCATTTTTGGACCAAAATTGCGAATAAAAATATTATTCTTACCTCGACTTTGGTGATTTTTTTTGTATTAAATTGGAAATCTAGCCTAAGATTCTACCTTTGCAAAGCAGGATGGGCCAGGGGGCCTCCAATGTCCGAATTTCATCCCTTTCCGATTCTCTACAACTCTTCGCGATTCCTCGAATAGAGCAGGATCTTTAAAGAAAGAAAGAACCATACCACAAATATGTATTGTCGGAAAGCCCCTAATAATGAAGTCAAGTGCCTCTTCTCGCTTTTTTTTATACGTTATCCTATTCTATTCAAGTTCGAATTTTTTTCACATTATTCAGCTTTCAAGTGTTGGAAGTGTATGTGACTTGGAATTCGCACTTTTTCCTTGCGTTGAAAGCAATTCAGGTCCTTTCCGTTTCGTTCCTTGTCGGTCTTATTTTTTTCCACGAAGAGCGCAAATCTGTGTTGATATTTTGACCTGACAAGTCTACGTAGTTCATACGAGGATTCCATGGCAGGGATGATGAAAGACAGGAATTCCCAATGATTTTCCGTCGGTATCAATTGGAGAGATAAAAGGAACACATGTACGAACAGTATTCAGCTGGCTTCAAGATAGAATGAATTATTACATATTTACCTTGTTTGAGTCATCCCAATTGAGGTACCAGGAGATGTCGAGATCACGTTAAAGTGATAGCTGTTTTGCCTCTAGATTTGTTCTTGATATTTTGTTTTATTTACTTCGCTTATTTCTAAAAGGGTTAGTTTCTCGGGCAGAGACCAAAAGAAGGATAATAACTGGAGGGGCTGGTGAAAATGTGGATAATATCTCATCTTCTTGTTATCTCGAGTATGAAAAAGTGCTCGAGTCATCGTGCTTGAAAATTATGATGTCAGTCTTAGGGGCAGTCAAAATTCTGAAATGAAAAGACAACAACGAAATCCCTTTTAAAGTTCGTCCATCATCGCCTTGGAAAAAAACGCCTCGAGCGTGAAAGGATTGAAAATGACAAAGTGATCACCAGAGCACGAAACGAGGGTCCAGCCATACATAATTTTAATGGCATAAAAAGCACTTAAAAGAAGAAACCAACTAGTACATATTGCGTACAACAAGTAATTTCTTTCCTCGATCGCAGTCTGACATGATGTCAGCTTCATGAATAATAGCATAAGAGAACATCCCAAATATGAAATATTTCTTGGGGTTCGCATTGGAGTGCAAAATATGGGCACCCATTAAGAAGCATTGTACGTCATCTTCTCTTGAGGCTTGAATGTAAGTCACAATTTCTCAAACGGCGAAATCTTTCGATAAACAATTTCATTTCTCTACTTCCCCTCTAGAGAGAGAACGAACGAACTTCAGAAAAGAGGGTGTCCTTCTTTCTGTTAGCTTCAGGCCTTTCTTTTCTCCCATAACATAGCTCAATTGAGACTTATTGACTTGTCTGAAGTCTTTATGGAGGCTTTCAAGCATCATTTGTTGACACATTTATGCATTCTCAAGTGACGGGACAAAACACATGGAAAGAAACACGGAAAAGAACTGATTCTCGAATTTCAAGTCTCAGGTATTACATAGACCGGCTCATTGATAGGTGTCCTACAGCACCACATGTAGCCCATCAATTCGTTCGTGCGTTCATCCATTCAGGCCTTGAAACAAGGGCCTGTCACAAAATTTGAATATCCAGCTCCAGGAGGTTTATTGACCATGAAAGATTGATCCGTTTTCAGGTCAGAGGTCCTAATCCCGGATTGTAATGGCCAAATGGAGATCGAATGATGCACCAGAAGACCCTTTTACCTCATGACAGCCACAACACTGTCGGCGCAGAAGCGGATGATGACGAATTTGAATATATACATGCGTGTCTTTTCCAAATGAGTCTTAATCCTCGTGTAAGCAGGCTTATTATGTGACACTTGAAATGACCAACTAGCTAACTCATAGAAGCCGGAGTGAGAGTGGTGAAGAAGTTGGGATTATTTGCATTTGTGACGAGTCAAATCGTTTTACTTCCAAATCTTGACTAAGCTCGACAAAGAAAATAATTATCCGGGCTTAACACGCGAGGTGGTGGCAACATCAGCAGCACCAGCCCAGAATTGCCATTGAACAAAGATGAGCTTGAGGAGCTTCTTCTTAAAGCATTTTGAAATTTGATCCATCCACTTCACTCTGAACTTGGGAAAACGAGACCCAGCGAACTGCACTGTACATATTTACAGTGTACTGCACTCTACTGTATGTACTATGTATAGGCTACTCAACAACTAGGCAAGATCTGTTAACTTTTCAATTTTGTCACAAACTCATTCTTTCGGCCCCTTTGAATCTAAAATGGGGCGTATAGTCTTTTTTGCTCTGTTCATGTCGGTTCAAAATTCACGAGGACCCAAGGAAAGTGGTAATTTTGGAAAACGTTCCAGCAAGTTCAGGAACAGCAAGATATTTTTTTGCTAATTGACACAGGTTCCAAAGTCCTCAGACTCATGCGTCAAAGTAGTTGCAATTAGAATGGCATGCATCAGGAAATTGGAAATCAAAAATGACCCAGTTCCAATCGACGAGCAAAATAAAGACCAGATCTGCTTTTAGCCATGAACGCGGCTTTCCACTTACGTAATCTGGTCACGAACAAAAACAAGCCATTTCTTTTGCAAAGTACAATATGGTATTCATCTTCTTTCCTTAGATATTTTGGAGCTCTTCTGTTGGTTTCTTACGTATTCAAGACGGAGTTGAAATTTTGCCGCCTACGCGTACAAAGAATGGCATAATAGGCTGGGATTAATGACAGAACCGAGTCATTCGGTGCCAAAGGAGTTGGTGGCTCTTCCGACTTCACCGACTTCATTGGACCAATGTCTTGGGATCAAGGGGTTCACGTACGCACATTTCAATGGCAATGCTGTTGGCCATTATCCCGAATTCAAATGAGGACATTAGCCCGATCGAGCCATTGTGCAACTCCACCCACAAAGTGGGCCTCGAATGACACCAACCAACTTCGACAGATTGGCCTTGTCAAGAATTTGAAATTCGCTCATGACTCGGGAATAGGTTTTATCTTGGATCTGACCTCTTCTAAGGCCAAGGGAAGAAGCAAAGTCCAGAACAAGGCCAAGGTCAGGTTGAGATAAAAATATTTTTGCACACCAATGGTTTTATTGTGACATGGGTTTTCAGCATGACTTGGATCTTTCGTTTTCTTTTTCTTCTTGGATCTCTCTGGAGAAAACAGCTGACTTCCATTTGGCATAATCCTGGCCATTTTTTTGCTACTTTTGATGGTGACGATGATTTCATCCAAGATTGACTGATTCGGATTTTTGCATTCACATTGAACGAACGTCTTGGCCTCGTTTTGATTTGGATTTACTCGTCTTGCCAGGGATTTCTAGTCCAAGCCTTAAAAATGAAGTAAACCGGTTTCCTGCGGACTACATGTTCAATTGTCGTGGGCTGACGAAAAAAAGCTGTAATGGAAATTGATTTCTACACTATGGCCTAGTTCTGGCCTAACGAATAAGGTCCAATTAACCCCAAATTGATCAGTTTGATCTGTATCCAATGATTTGATCGATCTAATCGTTCCACAAAAATGCATTTGAACAAGCATGTGCTTTGGTGAGATTTGAAACCTAGTTGTTACGAATGTGTTCCTAAATATAAAGGCAATCTCAAGTCGTGGACCCCCCGACTGAATGGCATCAAATCTGAACATTCTCCATAACAACTATCCTGCTGACCAATTTTCCCCCACGTTTTGGGGGGACATTTTCCCTGGAAAAAGCCGTTAGTACCAGTTTTAAGGGAACACAACGTAATCTGGCCCTTTGATAAGTCTGCAAAGGAAGTCGTAATTAAGCCCACACCAATAATTATGTTCCAGACCAGAAGTTATTCATAGCGTTTCAAAAAAGCAAGTCTCCAATCAACGAGATTAATGTGAGCATTTCCAAAGAAAAGAAATTGTTACTGACATTCCTCGCTAATTCATCCTTTTGCAGTCACACGTAATCACAGCATCTTGGAATTGCGACAGATTTGATCCCATAGAAAGTTTTTGCTTCAAGTTAGAAAGTTATTATTTCACTCTCATCGCACGTTCAAATGCGAAATGAACAAGTCCAAAAATCGTAGATCAACAAATGTTGAGTAAGATAACGGACAGGAACGTAGTATTTGAGCAGATCTTAAACCTTGAAATGTGTGATGAATTTACCACCACCAAAGAATCAACAAAAGGGATTAGGGACAGGCCAAATGCCAGCTGATCGGGGAGTCGACGCAATCATTAACATTTGAGCTCAAGAAGAACTTTGCCACCTGAAAGCTCTAAACCTACCACACAGTGCTTTGTGCCTTCACTACGGACAAGTGTATGTACGTAGGTACGTACGTACAGTAAGTAAGTGGTAAGGTGGATCAATGGATTGATGATGTTGAGGAGGAGACGGCGGAAGAAAACAAGGGAGAAGGAGATTGTTGGCAGATATTGGCCCGCAAAAACCGGGCAAACAAAAGTTCAAAGGAAATTATGACACCTTTCCTCTTCCCGACCGGTCTCACCTCATTTCTCAACTGAATTGGATACAGCAGACCTAGCTAGGAGTTCATGACTCGATTTTCAAAGAAATCAGACCCATTTGATGACCGGATGGTGTGATTGCCAAAAAAATATCTCGCCAAAAGACGTCATTGAAATGGGAAGTGAACCAACCTTCTTCGGACTATAACTTGAGAAAAGAATGAAATAAAACTTTTATGGTACTCAAGGAGTCAAATCATTCCAGACGAAGATGAGTGGAACGGGTGTAATAATGTCTGTGTGTGTCTCCCGTTTGTGTAGTAGCAATGTTGTTCTAGGGTGTTTTTATGATGGCCAGATGGATGAGATGAGTTCTTGAGGGTGGAAAGCCAAACGCTATTCTTAGCAACGCCATAAATACCCCTGTCTTTGGGGTACCAATCATGAATTCTATAGCAGATTAGGTACATCGTCGATCGGTTTCCTCAAATTAAGGTTATTGAATGGAACAGGGGCAATACTGTGTGGTTTAGAGCGCTTTATTCTCACTTTGCCTGGTTGAAGACTGAGCTCAAAAATAAGTTGGCTGCACAAAAAATGGGAATGACTTTCACAGACAGGTTCCGAAAAAGCTTCCATTTTAGACATTCATGTCTACTTCAAAAGACCTTTTCCAGTTTTTTATCATTAAAGTGTTGATGAGATTTGCGAATTGTTGTAAGAGACCGAAAATAGGTGACATTTCATGACAACGGACTGACTACAGCAAGCCGCAACGTTAAAAGCTCAACTACAACCTCAAGTAATCAACATACCTTTTGAAACAAGACCGAGTATAACTGATACCAACACAACTGTTAATAACATTATACCATACATGAAACAACAGCACACTCACACTTGATATGCTAGGTTGAACACTGTATTACATTTCTATAATGCAGGATGTATCGCGACATTTTCTCTGTCTAGTGCGAGAATGACAATTAAATGATTGTTCTTTTTGGAAGATGCTTATGTTATGACCTTAAGTAATTCGGGAGAAAAAGCGGTTGATTCTGAATCCTGGATTTTTACTCGTACATTTCACTTAAATCCAACTGGCAATCTTGGTCATAAAGAAAGGTCACAAGTTGAGGACTATGAATGAAAAAAGCTATGCTTTATATCCCTCTTTATGCAATCAACTTTGACATTCTGGTTGCTTGAGCTCGTTCGTAAACTATTTCGTCTCAAGGGAACCGAAATGAATCAGAACACAAGGTTGTGATGTCACAATAAATAAGTGTAAATCTTATTTACGTATTCTCAAAAGCCTGTACACATGCTCAATAAGAAAAGAAACAAAAGGATTTTTCTTGAATTTTGAATAACTTTTGCTTATGGTGTGTCCACAAAAATTCAAAATAGGCTTAGCGGAATCAAGAGGCAAAAACATGCTCTTTTTCTAAAACCTTATGCTTGAAAATACAGTACAAACTTCAAAATTGTCAATTCTCGATTGAGACAAGTCCACACGAAACAACATTGAAAGGACCAGGATAAGGGGCTCGTTTTTTTTTTTGCTAATCCGTGTATTAAAACAATTGCTTGTCTCCTTGGCTGTGAAAAGATAATCGCCCAATCATTTCTACCCCTATCAATTTTTTGTGACCCATTTTTCCCCTCCATGTTGTAATCTTCTCTCTCACCCCATTCAATAATAAAAGACTCACACCCTATGATCACATCATGTCAATTTATCTGTTCAGTAAGCATCGCAGGCAATGTCACTTCGAATACTAAAACATATCAAAGGGGATTGAAGGAAAAGCAAATTCACATGAAAGTGGGAAAATTCCAACTCTAGCAAACGTTTCTGCGGTTAATAATAACCATTCATGGCACGACATCCCTCATCCTGAAGTGATGCGCATCACAATGTTTTCGCGGTATTCATTTGTTACTCATTTACGTGCAGTATGTGGTATTGCTCAGAGGATGGCTTCAATAATTGACGTGTTCCTTCTTTGGATTGCCAACGTTCCACTTCTCCAAAGAATGGATCAGCACAAAACGTTCTCACACAGTAAGTAGTGTCTGTAAGAACCTAGCTTGGATTGTTGTACTTTCTCAATGAAGTCGGACGGGATTAGTACCAATCAAGGAAAGAACCCAAATCCGCCCGTTTGGTGGATGTGCGTTCTTTAGAATCGTGGACCAATGAGTTGAGCTCTTAAAGCGGAAGGCGAACGGCAGTTTGGCAAGGAAACCATGGACAATACTAATTCAAACGACGTTCCACTGAAATCCGAGTTCATCGAATGAACAAGTCTTCAAGGACAAGAAGGTGAATCATTGGAGGGACTTGACAGCCACTCAAGGGTGAAAAATTGGTGATAGAAAGAGGGCGGAGAAGCGACCAACGAAGGGTGATGACTGAAGAGTGGGATCGTCGTTATCCCACGTCACTTGAACTTCGACTTAACATGATAATGGCTTCTTCAATTTCTCTCACTAGATTTCTTCGGGTCAAGTAAATAAGGAAATGTTTCTTGGGAAGTGGGCTAGTCTCTCTTCATCAAAGGTGAGAAAGAGATGGAATATCGCCATGTGCGAAACTGATTGAATTGACATTCATGTACCACTTATATAAATCCAATGAGATATGCTTCTCGCAATAAAGAAAAGAAGAACAATATATCGATCCATCTGTTGCCTAGCTTGTAGATCAGAACATTGGTCTCCGGCTCTAATCGGATGTAACGACATGGCTGCTCTATTAATACATTCATACCATATACCGTGCATCAAAATCAATTATTGTTAAGATGCTCATCGTATGTCTCATGCAGACTTCAAATCTTGGCAATGGAATTTGCCATTCCCATTGGCAAATGCTTTACGATGCGAATAAACTCGTTCTATTCGTTTGAAATCACATTCATTTCAATGATTTGACCCCAACAGATGCTCTCTTATTCAACGTATGTCTCTATAGCAATGGTGAGTGTGAGTGAGTGTGTGTGTATGCGTGTGTTCACCATTGTAGAACACTCAAATGATCCTGAGCTCTTTGGCCAATGCTGGAGGAAAGAAGCCATCCTCCAACTACTCCCATCAGTCGCGAGCCGGCTGGAAGAATATGGTGCCAATATTGTGAGCATATGTGTGAGTGAGCTAAGAAGCTTCCTCATTCGTGATGCGAAGACGAAAGAAGAAGAAGGCCAATAGCTTGCAGTAGTAAAAGGGATGGATGTCGTCGACTTCTTGAATATCAGTCCCGGACTTCGAACTAGTAGAGCGAACTCGTCGTCTCGTCTCTTTCGTTGGTCGATCACACATGTTCCAATTGGAGCGGCTGTCTTCTTATCGCTTCACAGTCCAATCGGTTTGGCCTCAATCAGTGATGTCAGATTGACGGAGACCCAATGTCTTTAGCGTGGTTTCCAATGATGCCTTGTAGCGCTTACATGTAGAGGATATCTATTCATTGGCTGGTTGACGGTTAAAATATAGAAAAGGTCTCTGAAGCTAAACGGTAAATGTTTTCATGAACCATGCTCTCTAACAGTAAAATTAATCGGGGTAGAGTGGCAACCCTGAAACGTCTTGGCCTGTCAATCTGGAGAACTTAAGGACAATCAGCAATTGGAGACACTCTTAATGAGACCAGACCTAATGGAACGAAGTGGAGAGTGGTCATCGAGCTCCCTTCTTTGTCGTCTTCTTATTTTCAAAACGGTTGGAATCGACATCTACATTACAAAACGAAGTTTAGCAATTTGATCCGGTGAAGATCTGCGTCTTTTATGTAGGGAACACGACGAATAATTTCTCAAGTGCTCTTCATTTCCCACTGTCACTCACTCGAAAAAATCATTTTTTTTTCTCATTCAGAATTCAAAGTTCAAGGACATCGAGAATATTGCATAACATTTGCAAACATGTCAAATTTTGAGAGGGAAGGAACGACGTTTGCCTCCCTATTTTCTCTCACAAAAGAACCCTAAGCAGCCATGTAACGCTATTAGAGATGTTACGTTAAGCATTCCGTTTGAGGACTTCAATTTTCATTTTTCATGTAACTTCATCATTTCCTCACAATGAAAGCTTTTCAATACGTTATTCAAGACCAAGGAATTTCTATTTCCGCTCTCAGATAATGACGTGCGGCTTGGGTTTTAACTTTGCCTGTATTGAGAGAAAAGACGGATCTAGCCAAAGCAAATCCCAGGGGAAATGCTTCGGTCACAGATCCGATCAGTCAATGAAGCAAATCCAATTCCTACTTCTTGGAATTGGGTAGCACTTCAATTCTTGGAGCTCTACCTTGACAGTCCTCATTTTTACTCGTGCTTAACACCTACGTATGTTTCCCCATTTTCATCACAACCTGTATCTTTGTAATGCCTCCGGTTCAACATGGAACAACTTGGAACCGTCGGGGCGTACTATGGATCTGTTTAGGATATCAAGATTAACGATCAAGCTCATCGTTGCCATAACTTCTGACATTTTTAATGTTATTTGTTCGTCTCTCTGTCTGCCTGTCTCCTTCTTTCCTTGTGGGTCTCACTTTGATGTTCCATGTATGATGGATCCCACCACATTCATGGGAATGGCTTAGCCTTAATGATAATGGATCCCAATGCCTTGTTACAAGTATTATGGCCTGTCCACACACTTGGATGGTTTTTCCCCTTCATTAATACACCCCGGCCTGAACTGAATGAAACAGTAGTGTACTACATACTGTACCCACTCTTGAGTCTGAGGATGTCTTCGTACCTATCTCAATTTACTTTATTCGAGGCTTTCGAGTCTCGTTTATGGACTTCATTTACCCTGGAAAAATATCTCTTTGGCCAAATGTAGTATTTCTACTATGAAGCGGACCAAACTTCCCTTTATTGTTGACAAAAATTCTCCAAGACGTTAGTTTTTCTACTTCAAGGGCTTTGGACGGCCAACAATTCTCAGGCTGACAAAAGGATGTTGTTATCTTGGGATCTTTAATCCAAAAGGTCAAGTCGAGTGCAAGGCCATTCTTCCCTCGTAGGTAAGAGTGTGTCCTGCAGTACCTGCACCCAAACAACTCTTTCAAGGATCTTTATTCGTACACATGAAAAATGGGAGTGACCAAGTTAGATGGAAAACAAGTTTTTGAGTGGTTTTGAATGAAATTGACAAACGGACCCGACAAAAGTGAAAATCTGAAAAAGTCCTATTCGCGTGAGCCCTGATTTACTTACTCTTTGGTTATTGGCTTTGTTTTCCTGGAGGACGAATTTGAAATCGATTCAGCAATGTCTCTAAAAGGTTCAAACAAATGCAGGAAAATTATGCACTGTCATTTCTAACTATTCAATGAGTTACCACTTCATGTTTTTGAGGGGTTGCATATTCAAAAACGTGATTTTCAGCCAATTCAAATCTAGTAGCCTAGCACTTCATCCCCTTGATCAATGCGATCTCTTATTACCATTTATGCAACAATGCAGTCAGAAGACACGCATTCCTATCCTCCCATTAATGAGACCTTTTTCATGTGGATCTATGCAGATAAGCAAGCTTTCAACCCAATCAACTCATCCATTCCAAAACTAGGTGGCATGACTCCTCAAAGTTATTCTATTTTGGGCTCGGTTACAACAAACGAGCCCGGTCCGGTCCGGTGGGATTGGTTTTGACTTAAGTTGTTTTGAATATTCGGATAGCCATGCTCATATACATCAAAGATGGGGAGTGTTCCACTGGCTTTGGATACGACCCCCGATGTTCGTTGGCCAACTTCTTGTCACATGGCAGAAAACTCTTCGCTTGGAAGAACAAGGAGGTGGAGGAGGACTGGGACGACGACGAAGACGAAGAAAAAGTCGACTCGGATTGGATGTTCTCGGAGTCTCGCAACGACTCGGTTTTGGGCGCATTTGGGGAGGGGGAAAGACGACCTATGTCGCACGATGTGTTTCAGTTGGAACCCCGAGACACGGATACAGTTGGAATGGAGAGAGAGGAGGAGGTTGGAGACTTAGGTTGTTGAACATGTGAGGGATTTGTGTCGTCCACATCATCGCTGTCGGTCGTCCAAACTTCTCCAAGCCAATCTCGGAGGAGGGGGAGGATGGATGGATGGATGGATGGATGGGTAGATGGATGTTCGTTCCCTTAGCAGTGGGACGATCGGATACTATACGAACGAACGAACGAACGGACGAACGAACGAACGAACGGACGGACGATGGGTGCTGGATGGACTGGAGAGAATTCGCTGCGAAATGTGCTGAAGGAGGGTGAAGGCAAACTCCTCAAAACTGTTGGGAAGAAGACGAGTGCGATGTTTCACTCGACATCTCAAACCCCAATTTTGGATGTGTGGATGACTCTAATGGCTTGGACAAATAGAGAGGTGTCAACTTGGACGGTCTGATTGAATCATATTTTGTTTGCACGAAGCCCAGGTGTCAATCAGGGATGTTTATGCATTACCACCGGACCAACCTCAGGGTTGGAATTTCCAAGCCAGCATGTAGTTAAAAAAAAAAGTTAGCCGTAAGGGGAGGGGATTGTTTTTCGCAGAGATGCAAAAGACTATAGGAGCACAATGACGCCAAAGAGTCAAGCGGCAACATCTCTGGACGATCGATACTCCAGGAGTGGAGTCGTCCATTGAACATATTGAGCATCCAATAGCTCAACTATATGCAAGTTGAGAAACTTAATTTATCCCGAGAGCGCGAAGAAAATAAAGCGGAAAATGTATTTTCCGCGGTAGTTCTACGGAAGGCACATTTCAAGTCACAACACCCGGAGTCGCTCGTCCAAAGTGAATAGTGGGCAGACAGGCAAACGGGGGAAACGATCGAAAAATCAGCACCCACCTCAGACGAAGCCCAAAGTCATTCGAAAAGGGTTATGAGCTGACAGTGGACCACATCTCATAGTTTGTTTCTCACTTCTGCATGTCCAGACACACCACCCAAAACACCGGATCAACTTCGGAAGCTCTTCTCATTTCCTGTCCACTCTTAATGGGTCCCATCTTGAAAGTCAAGAAGAATGTGTGCGAGTGAAAGAAGGAGCGGAATAAAACAGGACTTCAATCGATTGCGTTGTTTTACACTTGAAGAATCTTCGTCTGAAGAGGAGGAAGTTCTTAGCACGGATATATGAGGAATCAACGATCTCTAATAAATGTATTCAAGGCACGGAATCTCTTCGTCCCTCTACTACCTCGCCCCAAGACGTCCTTTGTGTAAAGACCTGTCGTAAGTCATCTCTACGCACCGAGATCGAAATTGACTTTGTCTTTTTTCACCCGTGACTCAAAGAGAGTGAGTGCACACACCAAAGCAGTACTGACTATTATTCAAAATGCATCATTGATTCCAAGATCTGTGAGAGACAATCCCGGAATTCCAAACCCGCCTGCACCCCCCGTGAGGCGTGAAGAAGGAGAGCAAAAGAAGTGGAAGTGTTTTGATCATAAATCCCGAATTCGAGTCGTGCTATGGCTCTTGTTGGAATGGTGTGTTATTTTGGCATTTAAGGGTTTTATGCAGGCTGAATCATCCTCGCAAAAAAACGTGTTCAACTAGCCCTCGTCAAGCTAACATGAGCTGCGGGTTTTATCATCACTCATGAAAAAACGAGTGTTCAATTGATCTCCCCCTCGCCAACCATAAAGAATTTCTTTTGTGCAGTTGCACTAATAATATCGCCTGAATCCACGATACGAATTCTCCAACTTCCATCATCAGAGTCTCCAACTCACTCACTCACTCTCTCTCCGTGATCCAGTCAGCTGGAAGTGCTCGACACATTTTTTTCCTCCGAGTTGTCGGAAGTGGCGTCGGACATTTTTAATTGAATTCATGTGCAACATGTGTTGGGTACAATTATTGGAAGAGACTTCATTTTCTGGCTGAGCTAGCTCTCCTTCAGTGAGAACTGGTCGACTCGAGTCGATCGATAGTTGAAGTGAACCCGTGAGTTGAAGTGAATCTCAGCGATTGTGACGAACGAGATCGGGCCCCTTGTCCTAAGTCCTAACTGATCCCCAGAGAAAACATCTCGAAATTCCAGATCTTCAGTTTTGAACTTGTGTTTTAGACACAGCTTGTTGCGACTGAAGCTAAATCATAAACGAGCTACATCAAGGGGACAACATTTCTGACACACACGCATGCAAGCCAGCAAGCCAGTTCAGTCAGTTCAGTCAGAGGAGAGAAAGATAGAGAGAGAGAGAGAGGAGGGGGAAAACTCCCGATTTGAGAGAGGGGCCACGGTGGATCCATAAATCTTCCCTCTGTGAATGTTGGAACGCTACTGAATTGAGTGTGATAGTTTTGTATCGACCCTAGTGGCTTCAACCATGAAGCGGAGCAACATGTGGGCCTCGGTCTGTGTGGCGATCCTGTGGTGTTCGACCATTTCCAAATCCCTCTCACAGACCAACGTTGGAGATCGACAACTCCACCGTCGCTATATCGAGTTCGATCCTCCCGAGATTCTACCTGAAGATGGTCACCAGACCGTGAAGGCTGGTAGTGAATACAGTGTGCGTTGCCAGGGCAAACGTCAAGGGGTGTCATGGCGACTTCCGGTGGATGCTCGGGATGACCTCCGGGACAGGGTCAATCTGTCTCACAAGGAAGAGATCAACCCCAAGATTGGCGGGGGTCAGACCAGGGTCTACATCGCTGATATGACCATCCGTGACTTGAAGTACAAAGACACGGGCACCTTCATCTGCACCTATAACGGAACGGTGGATACGAGTTCCATCGATAACTCCTCCAGTGTCCATTTGTACGTGGACGATGGGAAGCACTTGATGAAGAACTCGGGGATGGACTTTCTGCAAGCCGTGCAGTACGAGACGCTCATTTTGCCCTGTCAGCCTACACACCCCGAGGTGAATGTGACGTTAATCCGCGAAGGCAGTGGGACCGTCCAAATGGACAAATTTGTTTCGTTTGATCCAAAGGTAAGCTAGTTATTCATTCGAAATTGTGTGTGCTTACCTATACATATACGTACGTAGTCTAACATGTGTTACAGCCAGCCAGCCAGCCAACTAGTCAGTCAGTCAGTCAGTCATAATGTGGGTGGGGGAGAAATCCAAGCTCAAGCATAAACAACGTCTCCCCTTTTTCAGACAATAATCCAAGCTAGCTTACTTACTTGCTTGCTCACTCACTTCTACTCTATGGCTCTATGACTTTTGAGGCACAGCCAATTTGGCGCTGAAAATGCCACAACTTGGGGAGGTCTCTGGAACTGGGGGCTGGAAATCGCTCTTTGGGTGATGTTTTGTTAGCTCTAGAAGATGGAAGAACCTGCGGTCGTCAGAAAACTGAGAATAGTTGGATCGTCTGTTTGTTTAATTGCAACACCCACGTCCACTGTACTTCTGGAGCATCGTCTGAATACCGTGCAGTACTGAACAGTGCTTACTCAAGCACATTTGGAGCTAAAGCTAGATGAGCTTGGGCGAGGTAATTGACACATTTACGTCTGCCAAAGTTTGTTTAATGGAACGAACCGTCTTCAAACGCACGGACGAATTTGCCAGATTTTCATTGTCAATTAGACAGGTATGTACGTAAGCATTGTTTACCCAACCCCAATTGAGTGCTGCTGCACATCAATGTTAGGAAGGCACACGCCACAAGAATACAGACCGCAGGATGAAAGACAGGCGATGCTCATTAACCCATTCTTTTGGCAGGATGCAGAATTCGTTGTTATCAAAAGAACAAATCCGAGCTTTCATGACAGGACAGAAAGGTTTCCCCCAATCTCTCAAGACCAATTTTTCCCTTGCCTTTCTGGCCTTTTCTGCCAACAGCATTGGGCCATACTTAGCTCGTCATGATCAAAACTTGTACAATATGTTTGAAATCTGCCTCATGTTCCACATCATAGACAAGCAAAAAGCCATAGGAAGGTCTCAAAATTAGCTAGCTCTCATATGTGTAACTTGTCCCAATCAGCAAGATTTGTTACGTTCTATCTTTTAGTGGTGATACCAGATTTCAAATGAACTTTGAAGGCATTTACACAGCATTTCATAAAAGAAACACTTTCAACTTGATTCTTTATTTCATTAAGCTATATAATAGATTATATGGCTATTTCCCTAAACATGACATAACGGGAAGAATGTCTTGTCAAAGTTAACTCTTTCATGAGTCACAATTCTTTTGAAGATGTCTATGTATGTAAATAACGCATGAATGCTTGGGATGTTAAAAAAAGGTTCGCAAGCTCAGAAAGCGTTGGTTTGTATTTTTAATCATGAACAACGCAAAGGAGAAATTCTGATCACTTCAATACTGTACAAGGTAGTTAGGGGTTCTTTTTAAGTAATATGAACCATTTTAACTTTACTGGGACAAGTTTGAATTATTTGGAAAATGTTTCTTTTTTTCTATTCAAAAGCATACCACAAGTATTGGACCTTGAAATGGCCCTAAAGACAAGCAATTCCTTTCTCAAAATGAAAGCAATGGAGTACCTCACGTTCAAGTGACATTAATCACTAAATAAATACCAGAGTTTTACAACCACAAGCACTGAGCGTCGAATTGCATCGTATTTGAAACACATCATAAAACAATATTCTCATCAGATAGCCGTAATTAGATTTTCACAACAATGGAGTTCCTGCATGGAATATATATTATTTCAAGGAGAGATCGATTTTCTATATTCCTGCATATCATTCATAGTTCGATTGTACTAGATTTAAGTTTCCCCCGTTATTATGGACATTTTTCATGCACTTCCGAATTCTTGGCACACTAACCAAAAAGTTCATGTCCAAGTGAAGGCTACCATCTTTGTACCCTTCGTTTACAATACAGAAGTGTTGAATAATAGACCAAAAACCGATTTGTTTCCAACTTTCCACATTTGCACATTTTTTTCGATAACTGCAAAGTAGGCATGGCATGCATATGTCTGGCCTCGTTGTATCGACTTTGGTTCGTGAACGACCTCCACTCCATCACTAGATCATAGAGGTAGATAGAGGAGAAATTCTCCGGCAGGCTACGACTAAAATTTCGTGTGAGAGGTAGTCTGGTCGCCAAGGCGATTTAGCTATAACATTATCTTCTATTGGACAACTCGAGATGATATTTATAGAAAGTACGCGTTTTTTTCCACACAACCTCTACTAAGAAGCAGCAGATTACTTGTCAAAAAGAATTCAGAACAAGGCGCTCTATGTGTCCATCTCTATGAACTAGACATGACCAATTGGTCCATAGCTCGTATTTTGAGGAGTCTTTTTGTTAAGAATGCGATCTTACAGGTTATCAAGAGCAAGTTCCTGGGTCAAACACGCTGTTACTAAACAAAGCATATCGTTGTTTTCTTCTTAAACGATCACACTCTGTGCAAGTGCAAATGGTTTGTGACATAGTTTTATAACTCAGTTCATTCATCTGATATCCTACTCAAGGAAACCATACAATCTTCTTCAATGTTTGCACATTCTTCTGATCTTCTTAAGCTCAATGTTTATGTTTTATGATTAGAGATTTTTGGAATTGCATCAGTCGTATCCGATGCGTCTTAAATTATAGTTCCCTGCAACTTTTGCCTAAAGCGTGGAACCCATGGGAGAAAGCCGAGAAAAAAGCTTTTTGGGATACGAAACTACCAATCAAATTTAAAGGCCAACAACCACTTGTTTCATTGAAGAACATGGTTGGAACCACATCATTTGCTATAATAAGGACTAATCCTCCAAATACATTGTGCAGTTTGTGCATCGAAAACACGTATGTTCCAACCTTGCCCTTTGATGAAGAAATAAGGTGTTCAAGTAAAAATCCGTTTCGCTTTTATTATTGATTAGAACAGTATGTTTGTTTTTTCAAAAGAACATTCCCCACTTAATTTAGCTTACCTCATGGTACTCTATCCAACCCGAACTACAGTATTGTTCATACCGGAAACTGAATTGTTGTTCCCTTGGGATGAATGAGAGGACGCTTAATACAAGATATTTTATTAAATAGGAAATCTATAGGGAAAAAACTATCTTAACTCAAAAAAATGAGCGCAGGCTTTTTGTCGACAACTTCTCATTGCAGGCAACAAAAACTTGAAGCAATAAATTGACAGCATGATGATGAATGAGGTTTAATCTCTCTTCAAGGACAACACACACTCGAATTGGCAAAAACGTGTGCGAAAAGATGGAACTAAACAATTTTGTCGTGAACAGAAACAAAGCCAAATTCGATATCCGACCAGATGTATTTTTTCAATGCGTTATTTAGAAGTAGCTAAAAAAAATCAACAATGAATGCAAACAGACCTCAGCCAAATATGCCAATGGGAGGCTGAATACAACATGACCTTAAATGACGACAAATTTCAAGTCATGACTCGAGGAAGTGACCACGGTTATCCGCCTTCATACGTATCTAGTTCCAATAAAAGAATTTAAAGTGGTCAGTAGCGTTAAGAATTTGGGAGATGACGGAACTTTTTCCTAACACATACAACTCAAAGTTACCAAAGCATTTCAGACTTGCGGCTGCATTTATTGGACTTTTAAATCGAGAGATAAGGTTGCCATGATGACCCTATACAAGTCCATTGTCCAACTGCATCTTGAATATGCATTTCCAATTTGGGCTCCCAACGGCTCTGGTCATCCTCAAAAAGTAGAAAAGGTGTTGCGGTTCTTCACTAGATGCATCTATGGCATAGCTGATAGTTCGTATTGGAATCTACAGTACTGAACGAAGGTATGAACGATACATTTTTGTTCAAGTATATTCATGGTCCAAGCCTAAATCCTGGTATTAAAACAACCCATAGTGAGAGAAAGGAAAAAACCCTTGTACCGAGAATGATAATAAAATCTTTAGGGATCCAACACTGGTTCAGAAAAGAGAAAATCTTGTGCAGTTTCTTGAAAGAGGCCCGGGACTCTTCAACAAACTACCCGCCGCCCTGCGGGTCATCTATGGTGGAAAAATCCCCTACACAAATGCAAAAAAGACCTGGATAACTACCTCCAAACCATTCCTGACCAACCCTCGAAACCTGGGTATCATCGATCAGCAAACTCAAACTCAATTTCTGATCAGATTTACTCTCGAGTGATTGTGAAATCACGTTTTTGTTCCTTGAATCCATTCAAGACAACGGTTTGTGTAAGGTAGATAGATTAATATTATAATAAACCGGGGTCTGGAATTACATAACTTCTTATCGTCGGACTGAAGGCGATTTTTTGTTACATCTGACCCTGCCTTATCATGGGTCATTTCTAGTGTCCGCAAAGGTTTAACTTGCGTCTTGAGAGCGCCTTCAAGCCTTCAAGAATCCAGGCTAGTTAGAATAATAAAGTCCAACTCTTTTCTTTCTCGGGCTCCTTCATTGTTCAATTTGCTGCCCTCAAACATTCGTAGGGAGTATGTAGGTGTCGATCCAGTAGCAGTATTTAAGTCATACTTGGACAAGTTTTTGACTAAAATTCCCGATCAACCCTATATTCAAGGGCTAGCCAGATCCGCCTACTGTAATTCGTGGTTGATCAAATAATATATGAAAATAAATATTTTTTTCGTCTTGAAGTGTGGGGAATTGCACTCCCAGTAGCGGTAAGGAAGTCCGCAAAAATAAATCCCATGTTTAAGGGCTTCATAGATTGGTTAGTACCAGTTCGTTGATAGACCAAGTGTTTCATTATTCCTCTGGACCATTTCCCGATATAGTTAGTTTTTAATCTATCAGACATGACATTTTTTACATTGAATGACATTCTTTATATCGGTTACTAAATCCGTAAAATCTTAGCCACCAAAAAAATGTTCTTCCTCACGTGTGAGTTCCCCATGGTAACTGAGGCCATAAAATGAATCGGAAAAAGGATGTTGTTCTATTGCCCGGGGTATACGTGGCTATTATTAGTTTAATGTGGGCTTGTATTAGCCTGTTTTTCCCAAAGGATTAGTTGACCTCACGTTTTTTAGGTACCGCAAGGAAATATCCGCGTATCTAGAAATTTCCAGCCCTGCCAGCAACAAAAAGTGTAGCAGTTCGCAACGTTTATGGGTTTGTTGTAAATGCTTTTTATTGTTGGTTCTTGGATAGTTTAACGATTTGAAACTTTGAGCAACAGCGTCCAGACAAAGAAGGCCTTACTTGTCAATACCAAGATAATGGCGATTAGGGATGCAGAAGGCAATATGAGCGTTATCCCAAGAGACGGGGACACAAATGAGTGGCAATTTGGTGGTTGTACTTTTCCTTTTGTGGAC
>NC_081446.1:10139578-10139773 GCF_007210705.1 Tigriopus californicus
CTTTTTGATCGGAGTTTCCTGATCAACCCTATATTCAAGGGCTAGCCAGATCCGCCAACTGTAATTCGTGGTTGATCAAATAATATATGAAAATAAATATTTTTTTCGTTTTGAAGTGTGGGGAATTGCACTCCCAGTAGCGGTAAGGAAGTCCGCAAAAATAAATCCCATGTTTAAGGGCTTCATAGATAGGTT
>NC_081446.1:10139809-10139941 GCF_007210705.1 Tigriopus californicus
GATCAGCATTTTTATAAAATCCCCGACCAACCCTACATTCAGGGGCCTCATCCGTAGATCGGTTAATACCAATTCGTTGATAGACCAAGTGTTTCATTATTCCTCTGGACCATTTCTCGATATAGTTAGTTT